>NW_024081828.1:0-183283 GCF_003009895.1 Hyaena hyaena | reverse complement strand
GACGCGGCGTCAGAGCAGCCGCAAGCCCCGCCCCCGCCGCGCGCCTCTGCACCTGTGTCTTCCGCTCGACGCCTCACGCGCCGACGCCCTTTATCGGGTCTCCGCGGCTGCGGGAGGGGGGTGAGTGCGCGGCTGGGTGAGGACGGGGGGGTGGGGGACCTGGGGAGGGTGAGGACGGGGGGGGGTGAGTGCACCGCTGGGGAGGGTGAGGCCGGGGGGCGGGGGACCTGAGCTGGGAGACCCATCCCCGCAGCGCTGCGGCGGAGCGTTGCCTCATCCTGGTGGGTGCTGGGGCTCGGTCGCTAGGCGCGACTCGCCAGAGCACGTGAGCCCAGGGGTGCGGGCGCGTGGGGGCCGCCAGGTGGGTCCGCGGGCTGCGGGCTGTGGCCCGGGCAGCCTGGGGGCGGCGGCCCGGCGGTGAGGGTGCCGCGGGAGCAGGACCACGCTTGGTTGGGGGGGGGGGGTCTCTCCCTCGCGCCGGGGCAGGACAGGGGGACCCCGGGGCCCCTGGGTGTCCCTGCGAGCTGGCCCTCTGGTCCCGCGCTCCGTTTGTTCCGTCGCGGTTCGTTTTGTCTCGGTTTGTGAAGGTGGGAAGGAAACAGCACGTTTGTGCGATAATGGAGTTGATCAAGCGGAAGGCATCTGAAAAAACGGCGAATGCAGAAAGAGAAGGCATGGCAGCGGGTTTTGGGGTGCTGAGCTCTCGTGGGGATGTGGAGACTCTAGTTTCAGCCGGGAAATGGGCCCGTCGTCCGTGACAGCGGCCATAATCAGAGCAGGTGTGCGTTCAGATGTGATTCAGGGTCCACACCACCCATACGTTAATACTAATTAACCAGATGAGGAAAGTGAGTTAGTACTTACACTTTTACTGATCCTTACCTGGTGGAACTATGGGGACATTTCGCTTTGGAGTGTAAGCATGGGGTTTTGATGTTTGTTTTTGAGAGAGAGCGAGAGAGAGCAGGGGAGGGGCAGAGAGAGGGAGAATCTGAAGCAGAGCTGAGCTGTCGGCACAGGGCCCCACGCAGGACTCGAACCCATGAACCATCAGTCAGATCCTGACCTGAGCAGAAGTCAGACAGTTAAACGACTGAGCCACCCAGGCGCCTCCAGACATTTTTTTTTTTCTAGGAGAGAGAGAGAGACAGCGTGAGCAGGGGAGGGTCAGAGAGAGAGGGAGTCACAGACTGAAACAGGCTCCAGGCTCCGAGCTGGCAGTCAGCACAGAGCCCGACGCGGGGCTCGAACCCACGAACCGCGAGATCATGACCTAAGCGAAAGTCGGACGCTTAACCGACTAAGCCACCCAGGCGCCCCTCCAAACATTTTTTAAATGTGTATTTAATCTGAATTTTGAACACTCTTATTATAAACAATAATTAAATCTAATGAAGAAATGTTAATTAGGTTGGGGTGCTAGGTAATTAAATCTATTGAGGAAGCAATGGAATATTTTGAAAGCATTTCTAAAAAATGATGGAATAAATGTTATTAGGGGAAAAAGTAAGCTTTATAATAAAAAATGCAAGCCATTGGAATTACTCAAGATATATCATTTTCAAAACATTTATTTTTGTCTTTAAAAAAGATTGACAGAACTCTAGGAAATACTAGAGAAGTTTTTTATTTCCCCCTAGTAATAAAGGAAAACAGAAAATGTGCCAAACAACCCATGAACCAAAACCATTTTTTTCTGGAGAATGACATTTCTACCAATTCAAGAAGAAATTGACATAAAATTCTTTTAAATGGAAATTTAAAATAAATGATATTTACTAAGGGGACAGTATAAAAAGACAACCTAAATACAGAAGATTAATAGCTTATAGAATATAACTGCTTACTTGCCAAATTAAATAAAAAACAATTGAATACTTGCAAGATGAAGAGAAGAAGAATATTTCTGAGAATGAGACAAGTTCAGATAATTTCATTTGTATATCTGTTGTCTACTTAAGTATTTTAAATATTGATAGTATATATTACATATACATTTATGTTCAATTAATAACATTAATGAGAGTGTGAGAATCCGAGTCAGTTGTAAGTGCAGTAAACAGGGCTTATATCTTTATTTGCACACCTTGAATCCTTGAGATGCGTCAGTCATTGCCGTGTTTGGGTGCAACAGTTTCCTCTGTGGGTTGTGGGATGCTTCAGTGGTTTCTGTCCTTGTATTTAGTGAGTTAATTTTGTTTCAAACAGTTGTGAGTTTATTTTATTATTTGAAATGAGCTGAGCCCTCCCTCGCCGGGGAAGTGTTGTGTCAGACGTTGGTGCCAGAAGCTCCCTGGACGCCCGCTGCAGGAGCTATGCCTTGGTTTCCTAGCAGGTCTAAGGAGCGCGAGGACCAGCTGAAGGCCTGGCGTCCCCTTGCGCGGGCGTGGCAGGGGCCGGGGAAGCACCCAGGCGGAGCTGGATTAGGACCCAGTTGGGACAGAGGAGGGGAAGGACATGCCCTTTGGAAAGGATTGAGAAGGCAGTTAGTTGCATTATGTAGAAACAGGAAGATTTACCTCTTACCGTGTTGCCGCTTTAAACAGTTATGAAAAACTGTTGTCATTTCGATACAGTGGTTTCCTCAAATTTCCAAATTACCTAAAGTGAGGTTGAACCTAACCCTGAGAGATTACAGCGAAAGAAGCTGATGGGAGGAAGGAAGGGACAGAAGGAAAATATATCCTCTGTTGATATTTTCCAATATTTTCTACTCCTAATCTTCAAATATTATCCCTAGAACTTTTCACCTTATTAAATGTCCTCATAGGAAAGGACACTGTAATGATAATATCTGAAGATGCTAAATCTGAATCACTGAGAAATGATTTTAGGCAAGATAGACGTGAGTCTCAGACTCTAGTGATAGCATTTATCCAACTCTTCCCCGTCCCCCAAAACAAACTAATGAAGAGAAAGGGCAGCAAAAATAAAACCATAAAAGTAAATCCAGGTAGCCGTACTAAAAAACTGTAGCTTGAAGGCCAGGCCCAGCTCCAGAGTCCCCGACTCCATATGTCTGAGGTTGACCCAAGAATTAGCATGGCTGTCAATCAGGAGATGGATTTGTCATCCATTCTAAGGCGTGGGAACAAATGGCTGAACACTTGTATCCATGGGAAACCTCAGGCTGCTGGCAGAGGTTGCCCCGGGTGGGCAGTCTTCCTGGAGACGCGCCCATCTGTCTGCTCTACCCTCTCCCTCACCTCCTGCATCTTTTCTGGAGAGAGGAACTTTCCATCCAGGTCTGCGGAGAGTGGGGTGAGGGGCGGGAGGACACTGAATAGAGGAAAAGAGGGGGCATGGGCGGAGGGACCCTTGGGGGAATGCCCAAGCCAACTGCCCTTTCTTTGAATGTCACCAAGAATTAGTGCTGTGCAATTAGAAGACCCAGTGACGTTGGACACATTAGGACTCAGTGGACCAGATACTCTTCAGCAGCACAGCACCATCTTGTTGGGGGAAAAAAAAATCCTTGGTGGAATTACCTTCATACAACTACATACACTTCTTTGCAAAATTCCAGAATTTATTAGGCACCCTGGTAGGACCTATGTATTTAGAAACTGTTATGCCCTGAAAGCTACTCTTTTTCTTCCTCTTTGTTTTCTGAGTGCATTGAGTTCTGTTTATTTTATCTATTTATTTTGGGTGACATTTGCTTTAATGTTATGCTCTTTATTATCTCCCATCGATCCTTCTGTTCATTATTTCTTGTGCATTCATCTCTTCTCTCCTGAGTAACTTCAAGACAAAGTTATTTCAGCCGGAGATGGCGGTTATGATGGGTGACGCACGTGGAAGCGTTCCGCAGTTCAAATTAAAACATTGTTCGGGGGAGTCTGACAGACAAGGTCACGCTGTGGTGAGGGCATGTGCTCTACTTGTTTCCCACCAAACAGAGATAAGGATGAGGAAGATGTCAGATGAGGAGGGAGCAGAAAGGGGAAGACCCCTGATGCCTATTGATGGTTCTCTGCTAGGGAGGTGGATGCTAGGGAAGCAGGATGCCCACTGGGGGACGCCCTTTGGGGTTAACACCCTTGGAAGGAGGGGAAAGCAGCTGTCCTGGGTTTCCTGGAGGTCCTAAACAGTCCCAGCTATGCACAGGGTACCTGGAGTTGAACTCACTCCCCCTCGGGACTTGCATACGGCGCATTAGTCCTTGTTGTGGTCGGCCCCTGGAGGGTATGACCGCGGTGAGGTGGCTGTCTGGACCTCAGCATTCCCTGAAAGGGGCTGGCACTGAGCACTACGCACTGACCAGACCTTCCAGGAAGGGGGGTCTCCGGGCACCAGCAGTGGCTGCACCACTAGGGGTCCCGTGGTCTGGCTGTGGCCCCGGCCATCGCCTTCTGCTTGAGCCACATAACCACACTGGGCTAATTCACTCACTTCTTAACTACCCCGTTGGGAAGAGCCCTTCAGAGTCTATAAACTACTTCCACACTCTCATTCCCCCCCCTAGTGAAATTCATAGGAAAGGGACCCACAGTCATTGGAAAAATTCAACAACTGAATTTGTGGTGTGTAAGTGATTTGTCAGATTACGTGATTATAGTAATAGGGGTAAAGTTCAAAGTCCAAGGCCAGACCCCTTCATATTATGCCAAGAAGGGACTGCTTGAACCCCCATACCCCGCTAAACAGGCAGCATCATCTAAGATATCTTGTGAATAGAACATTTTGAGAAAACTGATTCATCAGTCTCTTAGGTGGAAATAGTCCCAACTTGCCATCATATTGGTGTCACTGTGAGGAATTGGCTCCAAGGTAAAGTCCATAGTGATGGTACCTATGTACCATCAGATCCGACACCCAGTCTGCTTTTCCCTTGGCCGGTGGACATCCAGTGTCCTGGGTTCCTCCTTTGTCTGCCACCCCCCAGCGCACACTGGTCCTGGGGCACACTGCGGATCTCAGGCAGGTGCCCATGCCAGGAGTGCTCCCTAGTCCTCTTGTGCCCCACACCCCATGTGTGCTGCCTAAAACGAGAAAAGTTCTGTACAAGACCTAGCTGAGTTGTAGTAAGATTGACACCATGGGGGCTTTGAAGACTCTTCCCACAGTGTAAGCTATTAACCAGTGTCCCTGTGTGGAGCGAGGTGAGATGTGGACTGTGAGACTCAGATACACAGAGATGCAGAGACCTCTCTACCCAGGGCGTCAGGGAGTCCAATGGCAAGGTGGTGGCAGAGTGGAGAGGGAACACGGATTCAGTGACATCAGCCATGGAAGGACAGTCCCACAGGGCATTTCCTGGGGCCACTGCAAGGGCACATGTCCGAATGCAGAGATAGGAAAGTAACAGCAAACACCGTCAGGTACTGAGTCTGCCATGTTCTGGGTAGACTGCTACCGTGATAGGCTCATTACGTCTACACCTTCCTTATGCAGCCTGCCTACCCCTGTGTTCTGTATCCACATGCTCGCTGTATTAGGGCTCCCCAGAGAATCAGAATGTAGGCTCTCTATGATTTTTATAAGGAATTGGCTCTCCCAATTATGGAAGCTGAGAGGTCCCAAGACATGCAGAGTGAGTGGGAAGGTGGGGACCCACGGGGGCTGATGGTGTAGTTCCGGCCCAAAGGTTGGCAGGCTCGACCCGGGGAGAGCTGATGTTTCAGTGTAAATCTTAAGGCAGGAAAGGCAACATCAACAATAGCTGATGTCCCAATATGAAGATAGGCAGGAAGAATCTTTCCTACTCAGGAGAATGTCCGCATTTTCCTCTGTTCATGCCATCTGCTGATTGGATACAGCCCACCCAGATTGGGGAGAGCAGTTTGCTTCACTTAGCTGATCTACATGTTAATCACATTCAAAAAGCCCTGTCACAGAAATGCCCAGAATACTGATTGACCACATCTCTGGACACTCTGTCCCCCGTCAAGTTGACACATCAAAGTAACCACCACACTCATGTTACAGAGCAGTGAGCAGACTCTGAGTTAAGCGACTTACCCAGACCACGTAGCTACCAAGTGGTTAGCGAAGCTTTGAACCTGGGTCTGAATACTTTCAGACTAGGTGCAGTCTTGTTTACATGAATGATAACTGTTCAAATTAAATATTAAATTCATAATATAAATTATTAATACATTATTTTCATTAAATAACAGGGATATATTTTCAATATTTAAAATATAAACATTTAAATTAAAATACTATTTTTTATTTTCTTCCCAAGAAATGCTTCCTCACTTTTTTTTCCCTAGACATGACCAGAAAAGTGGAATTTCTTAATATGTTTGATGCAGGACCTAAAAGAAGAATATAAATTTAACCCTGAGGACTATGACCTTAGAAAGCAATCTCATATAGGCTTTTTTTTGGGTTTTTTTTTTTTTTTTTTTTTTTTTTTTTAGCATTGTCCTTAGGTAACAAGTGTCTGGAAGGATTTTCATTCTTTTAATGAACATCTTATTCCTGGCTCTCAGAACATGATTTCCCTTATGAGTTCCCCTTGAGCATATGTATGCTAAACTTTGTACCATTAAATAACTACACTAATAACTAAATGAGCAGCTTTCATTTTATCTAAAAATTATCATCGACATAGCATGGAAGGCTCTGGAGTCACTGCCCCTACATTACTCTGAGAGAGTGGTCTGCGGAGTCCTTGGTGAAACGATGGTGATTTCCCCAGGCGCCTTTGCTGGTGTTGTAGCTGAACCACACCCCGTGCCATTTTTAGTTTCTCTAAGATACGATCTTGCTGTCTGATAGCCTTGTGTTAATTACTCACACGCTCTTGTGCTTCCTTTGCTTTGCATCATTAACCTCTTAGGACGTGTCCACTTCGCAGAGGTTGGTGAGCAGGCAGTGGGGACTCGGAATGCCGTGAGGGAAGAGCACTGTTTTGTGATGGCCCTTTTGAGTCTTACCTACTAACTGCTTTACCTTGTTTCTTTCAGTGAAAAAGGCAATTGAGATGAAGTCAAGAGGAGTCAAGATGATGCCCGGCAAGGACAGCAGCCATAAAAACTCCGTCCGTAAGTCCTCCTTTCTTTCTGTATGAGGGTTGATGCGTCAGTTAGAGGCGGCACACGGGACAGTGCAGGCAGCCTGGGGGAGGAGGCCCGTGAGCTGCATACCTCCCTTCCCCTCTTTCTGCTCTTCTACGTCCAAACGTGTGTGCTGGCGTCACCTTGCTGGGAAGGAGGGTGACATTATCCTATCTGAATCTGCTAAGTGCAGCTCGAATCTGTGCTGGGTCCCTGGCCTCCGCGGTCACCGTGGGGAGGACCCCCAGTTCTGCTGCCGGCGTCTGGCCCCAGCCTCCCTCTCCACTCTCACATGTATCTGTGGGGTTTAGGAGCCTGGCCTTACCGTTTGTCTTCCTGTTAAAATGTTCTCAATCGCCCATGGCCTGAAGAATAAAATAGCGTTGGGGCAAGCCCTGAGTCCATCCAAAGGGAAGGCTGTATATATCATAGAGACCGGGTCCATATAGGGTCCCTTTGGGTGGGCCTGGCGCACGGTAGCGCACGGTCTCACGTGCTGGAAGACTGGAGGTGTCTCCCACTCGCTGATGCTGAGGGACTCCCGGGTCGTGCCCGTGTCCTGCTCAGGGGCTCCGCGCCCCCTCCGAAGGCTCTCCTAACTCCAGCACCATTAGCTGCTCTGTTCTCGCCTCTGTGTGCATTTTCCTGCCCCACGAAATGCAGCTCAGCCAGCAGGCCGTGTGGTCCTTGCCCCGGCACCAGGCTCTTTTTATGACTTCCAAGCTGTTGAGTTGCTTTTTCTGCCCCTTCCCGGTGTCCCTATTTGCCTGATCTTTTTTCGCTCCTTAACCAGTGTCTGGGATCCATGCAGCATAGCCGCTTCCCCCCGCCTGGCATTTAGTAGAGATGGAAGGCTTGGCATGGGCTTCTCCGCTCAGCCAACTCTGATTTTATCTGCCTGATATATTGGGCTTCCGCATGAAGTTTTGTCCATGACAGATATTCCCGACAACTAATAAGGAAGCAAAAATAATCAACAATATGAGTCTTTGAAAAATCAGTTTGTAGAATGACCCCCTTCTGCCTCTCAGCAGCCCATTCGCATGGTAGCCTACTCGTTGCCTGTAGACCGTGGTCTGTTGACTGATGATGGTCCTGCCCCATTGCCACCGAAGAGGGTGGCAATGCAGAGACAGACCCCGGGATGTAGATGCCAGATAAGGGCCTGTCCTAGATCTCTCGCACCCCCACAACAAGTACCCGGGATTGGCTGGTTTGCACTTATTTCACATGGTTCCAGCTGCTGGAACACCAGAGATCAAGGCAGACTCAAGTTCTGGTGAGGACTTGCTCCCTGGTTTAGAGATGGCTCGCCTCTCTTTGCATCCTTATAGGTGCAGGGAGAAATCATCTCTCCTGTCTTTTCTTGTAAAGGCACTAATCCCATCATGGAGGTTCATGCTCATGACCTGTTACCTCCCAAAGGCCCACCTCAGATCCCGTCCCACTGGGGGTTACGATTTCCAGGAAGCAATTTTGAGAGGATGCAAAGATTCAGTCTATCAAAGGATGTATTCCCCGACTCGGGCTAACTCAGGTTCTTAGGTACCACAAGCACACACAAAATCAATCTTTAATATTTTCATTACGCTTTCTGTTTGATAATCACGGAAAGTATCATTCAAATCAAATTGGACTACAAAAGGAATCCAAATGAAAAGCAGAAAACAACTGAGTGACAGAGAAAGGAAGGGTTTTATTAGTAAAGTGTTAATAGTTTTCTTGCTAGCTTTTAATTCTGGATGTTCAGTAGGGTGGGGGATGTGGTATTTACCACAGTTTTACGATATATATTTTATAGTTGAACACCCTGCGGAGATGACCCACGGTAATATAGAGCCACACGGCAGGGAGACCTCTCCGTCATGTCACTATTAGGTCCAATCCCGAGCTTCTCTGCGAGAGCAAAATGTAGGCAGAAGCTCTCTTCGTAAAGACAAGGTCTCTCTGTCCTTATCTGAACATGAAGCGACAAAGGCACAATTACCCATTTGGTGTGAAAAAGTAGGCTGTACTTTTTTAAACGTTTGGTTTCGGTCCTGAGATATGAAAGTTAATTTTTAGGAAAAATGAGGATTAAAGAAACTGAGGGCCTTCTGAGGTCTATGATGTAGTAAATAATAAACTGTTACACAGAAGGCTTAGCTGGAAAATCATGTACTGTGTTTCCTAGAGAAACAGACGTGGGCTTTGAAGACAAGGATTCCGTGGTTGTAAAAGTACGGAGGGTAGCCAAGTTCAGGTTTCGTCATTTATGAAAGGAAAACAATAACTTTGTAATCAATGTTTAATTTTTTAAAGATTTTTTAATGTTTTCAATTTATTTCTGAGAGAGAGAGAGAGAGAGAGAGAGAGAGTGAGACAGCGTGATCAGGGGAGGGTCAGAGAGAGAGGGAAACACAGAATCTGAAACAGGCTCCAGGCTCTGAGCTGTCAGCACAGAGCCCAACATGGGGCTCAAACCCACAAACTGTAAGATCATGACCTGAGCCAAAGTCAGACGCTTAACCAACTGAGCCATCCAGGACCCCCGTCAATGTTTAACTTAAAGTTTTAATTTGGTCAGATCGATAAAGCAAGGTGTTTACAGATGGCCTGCTCCAAACATATCGTGTGATGGGCGATCAGCAAACCCCAGCCGTGAGGCACTGGGTGACTCTGATGTAAGCAACCCCTTAGTGAATAACCCTGCCTTCCTTTATTCTCCAGGGCGGGCATCTGTTCCTGAGGGGGCCCTGTTCTGATCACCCACACAGGGCCAACTACCCCCAAGATTCAGGGGCTCAAAGAGAAACAGGTGGACAGAAGCACTAGACAAAGTAGGGAAGCGTGCCTCCCGGCAGGAGGGAGCCAGGCCTCCCCAGGTGCCCGGAAGAGAGAGCGCCCGGCTGGGGGTAGAGGGGTCTGGCAGGCTCCCTCCGGGGATTGGTGGGTTAGTGATGGAAGGCTCATACGATTGTAGCAGTCAGGTGGCCACAGTGCTGGACCGAGGCGTTGTGTCCCGTGATGCACGGCGAGAGTAAGTGAGGATGTGTCAGTGGTGTGTTAGGGGTTCCTTCCCACCTGCGGTGGCCGGAGCACAGCTTCTAAGCAGATGCCCCGTTTCATTGGGTAGATAAGCGATGCCCGTATTCGGGTGTATCGCGGGGCCCATCTTTCAGCTGCGCAGCCCACCTCCCTCCGGGTCAGCACGTGTTTCCTTCCTACACCTGCCTGGGTTGTCCATGTGGCCCAAGGTGCTCCGTGGGGGTGGGACTGTCCTCGGGAAGCCCGTCCCAGCTGGCCTGTGTGGGTCCCACACTGCACTTCCCCCTCCCGACGGCCCGGGCTGACACGCACTCCGCACGTGTTCACTGACCGCATACCCGAGGAGAGGCTCATTTCCCCCTCCCCCGTGTTGTGGAACAGAAGCCCTACACATCCTCTCTTCTCCAAGGGGTTGATGAATCTTTTGGGAATTTTGCTCTGGAATCTCTGTTGGTCAGTTTCTTTATCCAGCCCTGGTTTCACCTTACCAGTTAACCCCCTAGTCCTTCACATCCATCCTTCACGTGCACAAAAGTGATCACACAGTACGGGGGTTGGGGGGGGGGCAAGTGGGGATAGTTCAGCCCTTCTACATAATGAGGGCAATTGATTTCCTCCATTACCTTGTAGAATGGAATGATGTACAAGTTTGTGTTTTCATCAGCTTTGTTCATTATCGATTTGTGTTTTCAAAAAATCTCAAAGGTAATTATGGTGTTCATTCTGCCTATCGCTCTACGTTTCTAATCACTTTGAGCTTTGGAAAGATTGCAACATAAATGGGGCGCACCACTCCACAGAAGGACATCTGGGAAAAGCTCGGTGAAGTTCCCATGCGAGCTTCCTTGCTGTCTCAGGCAGGGCTCCCCTTCTGAGAAAGGACCCTCTTGATACCAAGTGGTTATTAAGTTGCCACTGCCTATTTTTAAATGGTGTAACAGTAGACATAGTATAATGTCTTCTTCCTCTTCTGCATCTTGCTCTCCTAGGTGGGATACAATGTTAGCAACCCCACTGGGAGAGCCAGGAGGCTACATAATCCCCTAGTGCCCTTCTAACTCCAGAGTATACAGATCTGTAGGGAGGAAGGTAAACTAAAACCTTGGTTGTTGTTTTTCAGCTAGAGACTGTTTCCCTCTGTAAAGTTAAAGACAAATGCCCTTACAGACTCCACATTGATGTGTTGTTAACTCACTCAGATGAACTGACTGCACGTGCTATGTTCTGAGCACGGTGGTTACAACAGCTGATACCCAGGCAGGGTAGGACATTGATGCAGATTCATTATTTACTCTAAAATAGAAGAAAACATTATGGAAAAATTGAACAATATAATGTGTTATCTCATAAACCTTTGAGTAAAAATAACAACAGACCATTATAAAATAAATGACCCTAGAATTCTTCTACATTTGATTATAAACCATTTATTTCATTGCCTTTGTGTCTATGGATAATCAATATTTGTTTTCTCCCTTGAAAAAAAATACCTGAAACAAAATAGTCCAAGTTGTGAAATAGTTCTGTTAATGAAAAGCAATTGATCAGTTGTTGTCTTCTGTAATGATACTAAGTAGTTCCATTTTTTACCTCTGGCTTTTCTTTTGACTCTGAAATAATTATTTGGAAAGGCAGATTTTAAAATGTTTGTATTTCTGCTTTTAGAATGACATGGCATAATGATGTCTTAACTGCTTTATGCAGCTCAAAATACAATCACAACTATATAATGTCTGATTCACCTTTTTAACATGCTGTGACTGGTTAATCTATCTTCTAAAATCTAACCATTATAAATGATTTTCTGTCTGCCTGGAGTCATACTACGTGTACCCACTTACCACTATAATTGCTACATTCGTAGTCTTTATTTTCTTACGTTTGAAAAACTATAAAAGCAGATGGGGTATACTCGTGTGAAGTATTCTCTTCTTATGTTCTGATGTGCGGAGAAGAAAAGAGATTAACCATCTGTCTTGCCTTCTTGTTGGACGCTAAGCTTTGTGACGTTCTCACCGAGGGCCCAGCCCAGGAATGCTCTCCTATCAGCCCTCTCTCTGCAGACATGACTAGTGAAAGCTGGGAAGTCAGAAACCAGGGATTCTCGTTAACCAGGTTAAAACGAGGTGAAGAAAAGGCAGGCCACCCCGGCTGCCGTCGTGGCTCAGGGCGGTCCCCACTGGTCCAGGGCCATGTAAAGAATGCGGCAAAAGGGGCAGGATGGCCGGTGTCCTCACACTTGTCCCCTTGGTGCAGAGCTGGGGAGGGGGGCGGGGATGCAGGGAGGGGCGAGGGAAGGTGAGTGTGCGGGGAGATGAATGACCAGAAGGCCCAGGTAATCTGAACTCTGGGCAAGGCTGTGCAGGGAACAGAATCAGCCTCATTGTTCATCTCACCAGCTGTGCGGGATGCCGGGTGCTTTCCGCCCTGAGACTGTTCTGGGAATGCGTGTCACCTGGCCAGGATTTCCCAGGCACCTGCATGTGTTCTTGTTCTGTTAACACCTATGTGAGTCACCTTCAGAAATCAACACGATTTGCTTTGCCCATCCCCCCAAAAACCATGTCTTGCTTCCTAATACTGTCGTTAGCGTCACTACACTCGTCATTAAATGGCCCGCAGTGCTCTCATCATCCAGCTTTGTTTTTAGGGGACCTTCTTGTCTATTATTAGGGGTGATTTGTTGGAACGGCTGCAGACTAGGGTGATTTGTAATCCCGCTCCCGAAAAAGCCGTGCCTGCTCTCCCCACGCTGGGTTTCCGGCACTAAGTGCTCCAGGTCTTGCTTCAAAGCAGATTTTGACAGTAGGAAAAATGATAGCCCCATTAACCTCTAACAGTTGTATAAAGGTTTAATAAAACACGAGGGATAATTGCACCAATCTACTGTGTTCTATCATAAAATGTAATAATAGGGAGTTTTGCAATAGTGAAAGATCCTTGTTTTCTTAACAAAAATCCATCCTCATGTAGCACGAAAGTACTAGATTTCATGAATTGCTTCATAAATCAGGTAAGTAAATTATGCTTGCAGTTTCTAAATAGGCCTTTGTCACTGTGGGAGCTAAAATATCTCTCACAGTGCTGAGGAAACCCTTGCTGCAGAGGGGAGAGCTGTCTGGAAACTTGGGGAAGAACAGCATTGATGGCGACTAGAAGCAGAAGGAGGTGGTTCGTCAATTATTTAACACACCACTTACATAGATTATTTCTTAAGCAACCAAGAAGATACGTAAAACAAGATAGAGCCTGATTGCATTATAGACGGTTAAATGGCACTGTAACCCTAGTAGGAAGTAAAATACTTTTTCAGTAACTTCAGCGTACAATTATGGAGCGTCATTGATTAACGAAAGGGGAAAAAACTCACTTTGCAAAATGACTCGCGAATGCAGTATTTTATGTGAGCGTGCTCCTAGGTGACTCAGCTCAGAGAGGTCAGGGTGCGTCCTCACACTTCTGTCTCTTGGTTTTTGAGAAGCCCAGTATGTCCCGTGTTGGGTTTGTGTTTTCATCAAATGTTGTAAAGCAGCGTACCCCCCCCCGAACTAATTGGGAGGGGCGTGGGGTTACTGGTGGTCACGTGTGGGCACAGGGACACTAATTCCAGCAGCGCTTAGAAAGAATCCCCTTTCTGTTGGCATTAAATTACCTTGCATGATGGCATGTTTGCTAGCGAGTAACTACTGTCAGAAGCTAAAGAGGAAGATAATTAATCATGGTAACTCCGTTATGAAGTCAGTGAAAGCCCTCCATTTTACACATGAGGAAACTGAGTCATTGAGTTAAATAGCCTCACGGTAAAGAGCTGGAGCTAAAAATCAAGTGCTCAGAACATCAAGGGGAATTCAAGAAATATGAAAATGCACATCTCTTAAGTCCCATTATTTAAATCACATTTTGAAGGTGCCAGGAGAAAACTGAAAATATTCTCAGATTAAGTCCTTTGAGTGCTTATAGCATTCCAGAATCATAATGTTGAAATGGACTTCCAGTGTTGGGGGAGAGACTTGGTAACTTTGCCTCACTGAATGAGAAATTTAGATAAATGAACTCATGTTGACCAGGACGCGGTGATTATGCTGATAATTTATGTTAAATTCAAGGCAGGCAATTAGCGTGTTCAATAACATGGAAACTAGGAGCAGCAGCGTAGGTCCTGGATGTGCCTGGATTGATGGCGGAGCGCAAGCTCGCAGCTCCCTCGGCGATTCAGGGAAGGCCTGCGGAGAAGACACGGCTCCTTCCAACTCACGCCAGAGCCAGGTGAACCCATGCCCACCTGCCTCACAGGTGACCCTCGAGACTCGAACACCCGTCATGTGCCCCGCACGGTGTCTTTGTAACGTCTCCCTTGCTGCCAGTCTCTCTCTTTGACTGTTTGTTCCAAAATAACGATAGGTTCCCAGGGACTTGAGTGAAGTCTGTAAGGAGGGCTTGTACCTGCACTGTTGCCCGGCGTGGTAACACCTCCCCTACTGGAGGTGAAGTGACTTCCGAACGTCCCCCGAGCTGATTCGACCTCAGCAGTTGCACATGTGTGTGCGCCGCCCTGTGCACTTGTATCACGAGTGAGGGTTCCCATAACGACTCTAGCCACGGCACAGAACTGCTCCCTCTGCACCCCACGCATCTGCTCCCCACCTGTCAGTGTGCTCTTTCGAGGGTACCTCACAACTGGGACCGTCGTGCATGTAACCATTTGTGACCAGAACCTGCAGGCGCACCGTCCTTGCCACCCACCCGAGTGTTGTGTGTGAAGTGTGCTCTGTTTCCTTGCATGGTGTCCCGTGGCTCCCCCGCTCCTGCCTTGTTTGACCTTCATCTTGCTGAAGGATGTGGGGTTTGTTTCCAGTCTGGGGCTGTTAGGAACAAAACACTATGAATGGCTTCTGCATAACCATGGGTTTTTATTTCTCTTGGATAAATGCCGAGGAATGTAATTGCTGGGTCACATATGACCCAGATGCATATGACATTTGCATGTCTTGATGTATGAGAAATTGCCAGACCTGTTTCCAGAGTCCCTGTGTCATTTTACAGCCTCACAGTCAATGCATGTGTGAGCCCATTTCCCAGCAGCCTCGCCAGCACTTGGTGTTATGGCTAAAGAAAATTAGCCATTCTGATAAGGAGGTAGTGATATCTCATTATGGTGTTAATCTGCATTTGCTCAATGGCTAACGATGTTGAACATCATTTCCTGTGCTCGTTCGCCGTCTGTGCGCCTTCTCCAGTGAAAGGGGGGGTTACATAGTTTGCCCACTTGCTGTTTGGATTGTTTTTGTTGTTTGTTTGTTTGTTTCTCCCATTGAGTTTTGAGGGTTTGCTATATATTCGACATGCTCATCCTTTGTTAAAATGCTGTTCGCAAATATGTTCCCCAAATATTTTCATATTTTCATGGCCTTCCAAGAGCCTTTTGCAGAACCAGTCTCTGTCTCTCTTTCTCAGTTTTTTAGCTGATAGATTTCTATCAAAGAAAGGGAATTGAAGTAAGTTCTGGCTTCTGCAGTCACACATGGCATGGACAGGGACAGCTGGCTCGTGACTGCCCTGACTGCCCTCAGCAGAGAAGGTGTGAGGGCCCAGTCCCAGAACCCCATGACCCCATGGGGGTCACAGGCTGCTTGCAGTGGTGAGTCCTGTGGTTTAAATGGCCTGTGCAGAGGAGGCTGAGGAGCTGATAAAATGTCCTCATTCATAGCCCCACAGCTGATGGGATATCTTCATGGGGATCCAAATGAATTATAGTAATCTTAAAATAAGGGAATTTAAATTATGGAAATAAAGCTTAATTCAAATAATAAAGAGTAAAATATATTTTACAAATTCTTATTGAATTTTTTTCAAAGTTCCTTATCTTTTGCTTCCAGTTTGACCATGTATTCTAGGGTTTGGAATGGACAAGCTTCTTCCCCTGAGTCACTGTGTTGCCTTGCCTGCAAAATGTAATGGCCTTGCTATAAGTCACCAAAGAAACATACTGATGATATATTAACTTCAATAGTGCTCATCATTTTTTTTTGTTACAATTCTATCCCAAGTAATTATCACATTAATTGGAGTAAATCAGATAATTTAATCACAGCACATTATTATATTTATTTGATGCAGTGCTAACTCGATCCTGTCCCTGGTATTCAGTGCATTTACATTATTTTTATAAAGAAGTAGAATATGGGGAGATGTGCTCAGTGGAAGTTTATGCCAGGGAAGGAAAATAAGTTGTGTTTTAAGATACATATGTGAAAATATATGGCAAATCAAGGAGATAAGCTAAGATTAACAAACTGGGTAATTAGTAGTGTTTTGCAGACAGAAAGCACCATATTTTGCAAGCACTGCATGCTGCAATTATTATTAGAATGCTTGCAGGGAACTTAATTTGCTTATTGAAGTCACCTATTTTATAGTTTCATCTGTCAAACTGAAAGGCATATAAAATAGTATAAAAGATGAAACACCCAAACAAGATACTTTCATTGTGTCTCTGGGAAAATCATAGCTTAAGTTCACATTCGAGTTTGGTAATTAGCATGGAAGAAATGTTCCATACACCCCCTGCCCCAAGAAAAGCTTTACGGCTTTTATTTCGTGCAAATGCATGCGTAAATATTCCACAAATCTTTGTAGGTTTCTGACATTGGGAAGAATGGTAGTTATAGTTAGGCATACTTCTCAGAAGGTCTGATTCATCTGTTATCTGTAAAGAGATAGAAATGAATGAGAAGAATTTCAAATGTGTTAGGTAACTGTATCGTGTAATGACAACAGTTATATATTCTGTGAAATGAAAAAGGAATCCTATTATAAAGTGAAAAAGTTATTTGCTGACTGATCTGCAGTCTACCCGCAGCCGGTCATGTTGAGTACGCTCAGAGTATGGTGCGGACCTCATCTATGCCACCAACCACCCACAGGCCATTTTCCTTACGTTCAGTCATAGAAAAATTATTCATGGCAAATTTTGACCCAATTCTAGTTTTTCATTACATGCTTTTTACATCACAGTGGCTTGCTAAAATTTGCTTTAGTTGAATGAATAACTTCATTTCTTGTTTTCATTTGTTTGATAAATGAAAAAAAAATCTCTACTTTGGATGTTCTTGTAAAATATACAAGCACTTTTCTCCAGGATTATCATCCTTCCAGATAATAATTTTTTAATCTCGTAAAAAAAAAAAAAACCCAAATAAGCAGATATCCTATTAATGTTCTCCTCTGTATCTATAAACTCTAACTAGAATAATTTAAAGCCAACCTTGTGTTTTTCATGATTTTATATTTATACTCATTCTATTGAGAGGCTCAGATGGAATTTACTTCATTAAAATGAGGTTAAGTATGCCAGACAATTTGAGCAACCTCTTTTGTTGTTGTTGTTGTTGTTGTTGTTGATGTTACTCAGCGTTTGTTTTTGTGCAGTCAGTGTTTTTGGTGAAGGGCGTTATGTGGCTAATCCTGTGTTAACGGGACTATAATTAGGATCTTTGCCTGTGTTGGAAAGCCTTCAAAGGTTTATTGCATCTATAAGATCAGTATTTTTTTTGACAGTGTCCTAAAGGCCCTCTACTTCGCCAGTATAACTGTCCTCCACTTTGGCAACAATGTCACATGCTACATGTGCACACACACGTGCGCGCGCACACACACGTGCACGCACATTCCTAAACAGGGCCACGTGCCTTTGTCCGTGCGGATTAATCTGGTATGAATACCCTTTCTGCCTTGGCCCCCTCTGCTCTCAAAACTTTCTTTTCTCTTCTCTGAATAAATTTCAAATCATCCTGTAAAACTGAAGTGAGATAGCATCTTCTCGGCCTGTCTGGACACACTCCAGGTTGCCTAGGTAGCGCGGGGCTCAGGGCCACAGCGGCCCCCGGGTGCGGAGGGAGACCCAGCACTTCGCGGGAGCCTGAAGGGGCTCCGAGACCTGGGCTCCTCCTCTGCGTCGGGGCCCTTCTCGCTGCCCCCGCTGTGCTCCCTGAAATACAAGTGCACTGATTTCTGCTTCGCACCCCTGCTGTGCCTTGACTTGTGTTGAGCTCGCAGCGCCGCCTGCATTTCGCGTGAGCTGATTCTCTGACAGCCGGCTGTCCCCACGGCTCCTTCGTCAGGGGTAGGCGGGCCGCCTCCGGCCCTGGGGGCCTCTCTGCCATCTCTGTGCCCAGGACTGCCGGCCTCACGGGTTCCGTCGGGACCCCGCCCGGCCTCTGCGAGGCTGAGACGCGCTCCCTGCGGTCCCCCCGCGCGAGCCCCCGAGCCCAGGAGTCTCCCGTCTCGGCAGCGGGCCTGGGGCCCTGCCTGGGCTGCACCTGGGCTGGATCTGTGCCCATCCGCATCGAGGCCTCCTCTGAGCACCCGTGGGCCCCGGCGTGCACGCGCACACACGCACACACACCTCTCCCCAGTCTCCTTCCAGGTTTACTTTGTGCCTGCCTCTTCCCATTACCTGCTCATTGTGTACGCGGGCGGTGTGTTTCTGCCCACGGAGCGATTCTGGTGCGTGTCCGTTGCGCTCCCGGGAGGACGCCGTGGAGACTCGTGGGCGTGTGCTGAGCGGGCGGAGGGGCGGGGCGTCGCGTGGCCCCGCGGCCCGCGCGCAGACGGGAGCGGCACGGCGCTGCCCGCCCTGCCCCCGGCGGCCCGGGTCCCATGAGCTGACGCTTCACCTGCGCCCCGTCCCTGGGGGCCGTGGTGGCCTGCAGGTGGCACAGCTCCGGGAAACCCCGCAGGCAGGCAGGGTGTGCAGGGGCGCGCCCCGGGCGCGGAGGCCACAGGCAGCAACGCGGCACGGTGTTGTGACAGTCCGTAGCCGCACCAGGGGCCTGGGACGTCAGAGAGGCTCGGGGAGGAAGGGCCAAGTCGGTGTGAGGTCGGCCTGGCCGCGCACAGGTGGTGATGGGCCGGGCAGCCCGCGGCCTGCCTCCCAGACACCCAGCTCAGGCCTGGGGGCGAGGAGCGGAGGGCGAGGAGTGCAGGGTGACAGTCCCGGGAGCACCCCGGGGCCCGGAGCCACGCGGGCCACACGCAGAGTCTTCCCCACCCTGCTCACCGCCCTACCGCCGCCCGTGGTTTTGTCACACAGCCGCCCAGAGCACCTGAGACCCAGGGGAATTACTACGAGGAAGGTAGCCTTGGCTCTCTCTTCGTTTCGGACTTAGTGGTGACAGCATCCACCGTATGAGGCCATTTTGATCATTTGTCACACTGGCCCAGCGCCAGACCGTGGGCACCGGGGAATCACACCCACAGAGACTCTTGACGTCTGTGAGGACGGGGACCAGCGTGGGCCCGGGTCGTGGTTCCTGGGAGTATGGGAGTGCTTCCACTCTCACCTTCACTGGGCGGAAATGAAGATGCGCACGTTTGACTTGTGGTATCAGTTGTTAAATGTCCTGGGAAATGATAAACTGCACACCAAGGTTCCTAACCTTCTCTGTACTGAGCCCGATGTGATAAGTGGTGTTTGCCTGTGTGGTCCACAGGACACGCCACAGAGGTGCCGAGATACTGAGCCCCTCAGCACCCTCCCCATGCACACCTACACCCACATGCACACGCACACACACTTGCACACACAGCCACATGTACGCTTGCCCACATGCACAACCATGTACATGCACACACACATGCACGTAATGTGTCTGACTTCTATTTTATTTGGATGTGATATTTATTTTATTTTTTAAGTCTTTTTTAAGTTTATATATTTTGAGACAGAGAGAGAACATGTGCACACAAGTGGAGGAGGGGCATAGAGAGGGAGAGAGAGAATCCCAAGCAGGCTCCACACTGTCAGCACAGAGCCTCACATGAGGCTCAAACTCACCAACCATGAAATCATGACCTGAGTCAAAATCAAGAGGCAGATGCTTAACTGACTGAGCCACCCGGGCACCCTTTTTTTTTTTTTTTTTTTTTTTAAAGGGATGTGGTAGTTATTTTTTAAAAATTGATGTATGTGAGTACTTAAATCACCTACTTAATGGCCTCAAAATATGTAACAAGAAAGCACAGTAAAGCTTCCCCGGCATAAGCTGTGGCCCAGATAAAATCAGCCTCAGGCTGTCTAGAACTCTCAGTTCCCTCTCACACAACTCACTCACCTCTTAACAGAAAGTAGGCAAGTAAAATCCATGTGGAGATTAGTGGTGATGTTATCACGGGGATGCCCTTGAATCAAATCAGTTAACAGAAAAGCATTTCATGCTGTCGAGTGTATAGGTGCCTATTTGGAAGGCATGAAAGGGGGAGGGAAGGTGTAGAGGTCCCCGAAATTTATTACATGCTCCCCAGAGTCACGTTAGAGCACAGATCCTACAGTTTAAACCAAAGCAAAGAGTTGTTTGATTGTCATTTTCTCATTTTATGGGTGGATTGGGAATAATTATATTAATCACCTTTTTACTAAGATGGTCCTTAAAATGCAACACATGAAATTAACACATAGTGCACAGTCTTACATAAAACAAGGTGAGATGACACTTTTTAACTTGATAATATTTCACTCACTGGATTATTTATCACCTATTTACTATGGATAACTGTAAATATGAGTGGAGAGAGCTGTGCAAAGAACCATGTGTTCTCCATTCCCTCCTTTGTGTTTCATCTGTTCACCTCCTCACCCCCGCCCCCAGGGTGTCTTAAAGCAAATACCAGACATCACACTTTTATTTGTAAATACTTAACATAAAGAAGTATGTAGATAGATAGATCCAATGGATAGATAGACAGACTGGTATACCTTTTATATAATGCATTACTATAGTACAGTTTTAAAACACCCAACAAAATTAAATGTATTAATTTCTTAATGTGTATATTTCTTTGGAGTTATCTCAAATTATCTTTTTTTAATTTTTTAATGTTTACTTATTTTTGAGAGACAGAGAGAGAGAGAGAGCGAGCGAGCAGGGGAGGGGCAGAGAAGGAAATACACAATCTGAAGCAGGCTCCAGGCTCTGAGCTGTCAGCATAGAGCCCAATATGGGGCTCGAACTCAGGAACCGTGAGATCATGACCTGAGCCGAAGTTGGACCCTTAACCCACGGAGCCACCCAGGTGACCCGCAACTTATCTTTAATACATGGTTTGTATGAATCAGGATCTCAAATGTCTACACTCTGCATTTGGTTATTGTGTATTCCAGCTTATGTATTTTAGTCTCTTTTCCCTCTCTTCCACCTGTGCTCTTTTTCTTAGGTTTTTCAAATGCCCTTCACAAATTTTAATTTTTTAATTTTTTATTTCTTTAAATATTTTTATTTATTTTTGGGGGAGAGAGAGAGAGAGAGACAGCGTGAGCAGGGGAGGGTCAGAGAGAGAGGGAGTCACAGACTGAAACAGGCTCCAGGCTCTGAGCTGGCAGTCAGCACAGAGCCCGACGCGGGGCTCGAACCCACGAACCGCGAGATCATGACCTAAGCGAAAGTCGGACGCTTAACCGACTAAGCCACCCAGGCGCCCCACTTCACAAATTTTTAAAGGAGGGCGTTAGTTCAGAGAGTGTTTCACATGGTTGATATTTTCAGTATCACAATGATTATACCCCTGGCCTTTTGTTTGTTTATTTCTTTCCTGTTTCTTTTCATTTCGCTTTTGTACTAATAAGAGGTTTTAGAACTACTTGAATAAAGATCCCTTTCACATTATATTTTTAAAACTCAGTTTGGAAGCTAACTTCAAGTTTAGTTATGCTATTTAGAAAGGAGCTAATTGAAATAAATAAACAGTATTAGTGAAGATTCTCTTTTGAGTTGACATGTGTTTCTGTTTACATCTGCATTGCTAATCTCTAGATTTGTTTACTTTTTCTTTGGTTTAGTTTTCCTTAGTGGTCATTTTGTAATTAACCAGCATTTACTTTAGTGAAGTTTTTTTAATTTTTAAAAATGTTTCATTTATTTCTGAGAGAGAGAGAGAGAGAGAAAGAGGGGCAGCGTGAGCAGGGGAGGGTCAGAGAGAGAGGGAGACAGAGAATCTGAAGCAGCAACAGGCTGTGAGCTGTCAGCACAGAGCCCAACGTGGAGTTTGAACCCACAAACTGTGAGATCATGACCTGAGCTGAAGTCAGACACTTAACCGACTGAGCCACCCAGGCGCCCAAGGGAAGTTTTTAGGTCATAGAAAAATTGTGTGGAAAATATAGAGAGTTCCTATGTTACCTCATCCCCACCTACTCCCAAACACACATACGACCTTTTCCATCGTTACCAGCCCTCATCAGGGTGATACTTTGGTTATAACTTACAGGTCAGCGTGGCACCTCATGATCAACCCAAGTGCATAGTTGACAACACGGCTCTCTCCTCATGTCATGCATGCCCTCTGTCTGAGTAACGAGCAGTGTCAAGTATACAACATCATAGTCCATACAGAATAGTTTCATTGTGCTAAACATTCCTGTTCACCACTTATTCATCCCTCCTGTCCCCACTGACCCCTGAAAAACTCTGGTCCTTTTACTGTCTTTATCTTTCTCCCTTTTCCAGAATGTCATGTAGCTGGAATCATGCAGTTTGTAGCCTTTCACATTGGCTCATTTCACTTGGTAACATGCAAGTTTTGCCCCTGTCTTTTCATGGCTTGATGGCTCATTTCTTTTTAGTGCTGAAGAATATCCCATTGTCTGAATGGACCACGGTTTATTCATCCATTATCTACTGAAGGACATCTTATTTTCTTCCAGATTTTAGCAATTGTGAATAAAGTTGGTATTAAAATCCATGTGCAGGTTTTTGTGTGGACATGTTTGCAGCTCCTTTGGGTAAATACTAAAGAGTGTGGTTACTAGATCTTAGCGTATGTATGGTTTTGTAAGAAACCGCCCAAATGTCTCCCACAGTCGCTGCACCATGTTGTATTCCCACCAACTATGAATTATAAATGGGGGGCCTGGTTGCTCCACATCCTCATTAGCATCTGGTGTTATGGGCATTCTGCATTTTGTTCGCTCTAATGGGCACATATTGGTATCTGGTTGTTTCATTGGCATTTTCTTGGACTATCTTCTCCTGTGCTTATTTGCTACCAGTATATCTTTGGTGAGATGCCAATTCAGGTATTTTGCTCATTTTAATTGGTTTGTCTGTTTTCTTAGTGTTCAGTTTTAAGAGTCTTTGTATTTTTTGAATAACAATTCTTTTTCAGATATGTATTTTACAAATGCTTTCTTCCCATCTGTGGCTCTCCTTCGTATTCTCTTAACATGTCACAGGGCAGAAGTTTTGAATTTTAATAAAGTCCACCTTCTCAACTTTTTAAAATAGACCCTACCGTTATTGTTGCATTTAAAAAGTCATTGCCAGATGCAGGGTCATTTAGATTTTCTCCTGATACCATCTGGGTGTTGGATACTTTTGCATAGCACATATAGGTCTATAATCCATCTTGAGTTAATTTTTGCAAAGGGTGTGGATCTGTGTTTAGATTCAGTGTTTTGTGTGTGTACATCCATTTGTTCACTGTCTGCTGAAAGGTCTGTCTTTTCCTCACTGAATTGCCTTTGTTCCTTTATTGAACAGAGGCCAGTTGACTGTATTTGTGGGTCTATCTTTGGGCTCCCTATTATGTTCGATTTTATTTGTCAGTTTGGCCAAGACGGAGCTGTCTTGATTACCATAGCTTTATAGTAAGCTCCATTCCTTGTAGCATGTCAGAATCTGTACCATGCTACAGCTTCACCCAGAACGCTTAAAATAAAAATGTGTTTCTTAAATTGAGATGTCTGGACATGGGGACATCTTGTAGAAGTAACAGTAAATTTTATTTCACTGAAAAATCTAGAATTTATATATTTTTTCCAAGTGGGCTTTAAAAAATATTTATTTTTTTCAGGGGCATCTGGGTGGTTCAGTCAGTTAAGTGTCTCACTTCAGGTCAGGCCATGATCTCACAGTTTGTGAGTTCGAACCCTGCATGTGGGCTCTGTGTGACAGTGTAGAGCCTGCTTCAGATTCTCTCTCTCTGTCTCTCTCTCTGTCCTTCCCAGGCTTGGTCGGTCTAGAAGCATGTGTGTGGTCAGTCTCTCTCTCTCTCAATAAATAAACTTACTCTCTCTCTCGATAAACAAACTTAGAATGTAAAGTGCTAAGTGTTTATTTCTATTTCAGTTTTTTTGATAGAGAAAGAGAGAGGGAGGAGGGAAGCAGAGAGACCTGAAGTGGGCTCTGTGCTGAGAGCAGAGAGCCTGATGCAGTGCTCAGACTCAACAGCCATGAGATCATGACCTGAGCTGAAGTCGGGCACTCACCCAGCCGAGCCACCCAGGTGCCCCTGCTAGTGGTCTGTTTTCCCCAACATTGCACTTGTATATGATAATTACAGATGATTACTAATATTTATTAGGCACATGTAAGAAAGTGTTATACCTATTAGAAAAAATAGATTTTACTATCCTTCTGAACAGGAATTACCATCACCTTTTATGTGAAGAAACGAGGCTCCAAGTTCACTTAGCAGATCCAAGGTCTAATACCTGTGTGCCAAGCACCTCTACAAGGTCCCTTTGCATAGGGATCACAAGATGACTAAACTTTCTACTGGCATTTACAAAAAGAATTTTGGGACTTACCACATTTAAAATTGGTGCTTTATATTCTGCTATATTCCATTTCAAAATAAAAGAGACAATATTTGTAATTTTGGATAAAAATGTGCTATTATGTTCATTCACCATTCATGAAACACACATTTATTCTGGCCAATTTATATGCAGCACTCTTATGTACTTTAATTATGTCTAAATATAAGGTATTGAAATACTTCAAAATAGTTAAACTCAGTGTTCAGTGGTCTGAACACAGTGAACATCTTTGTAAGCAAAAGAAGCAGAATCATTGAGCAAAGAAATCACTAAAATTTGATGCTAAATTTTTCAGATTTAAAGGGAGAAGTCTTTAAATTCAGATCTTCAAAGAAAACAGGTAGAAGAGGAAGAAGAGAGATTGGAAGAAGGTGGGAATTGCTCAAAGCTGCTTGCTCAGCACCTTGGCCAGGGGCCCACACTACCTTTTCCTCTCTTGAGAGACTTGAGTGGAGCAAAGATTGACTAGTTTTACAAGTAGAATTTTGCCGTAACTCAAGGTCCCAGGGTCTTTGAGATAGCCGCTTGTTTCCAAAGGCCATCAGCCATCAATTAGGGAAACGGCACAGGCAACCATACGCCCATGGCTTTCAGAGCAAACCATCACCAGTGCTCTGTGCTGGCTGTACTCTGAGGCTGGACATCAGAGACCACTTTATTTTCAGTAGAAGAAAAGTAGCATTTCCACTGAGAAGATCTGTAAGAAAATGGAGAAAACGAAACCAAGAGGTTATTTTTCTTTTAGCTTTCTCAATAATGATTCTACTTTCATAAATTATTTTAAAGGACTGCTTTATGCCCTTAACTAGAAATAGAGTAGATTTCCTTTTAGATATGGCTTCTCTGTTCTCCCTACACTGAAATGATAGATGGTCTTGTCCAATCTATGAACAGTGACTCTTTTCTGTCACCTGTCGTAGATAGGAAAACTGTGTACTTTCTTGTCCAAACTGGTGCTTTTTTTGAAGACTGTGGGGGGGGGGGCAGGGGGGCGGGGGAGTGTCTGGTGCAAATGCTAAGTCAGACATAACAGGTGTGAATTGGGACCAGTCCTGGATGTAAGGTCCGATACTCTGCATCAGAGGTAATCCACAGACAGAAGCAGGGTTACGTCACATTTATGGTCATGGCTTTAAATTTGTGCAGCATCTGGTATTTATTGGACATGGACTGGGTTTTGTATGTTAGATTCTGTAATGTGCTTCAACATCATTCGTTACCTCCAGCCCCCATTTCACGGTATCCTTCCTCACAGCCTCGTATGTTTGAGTGCACTTCTGTGTGGTTATGGAAAAGATACTTGTTTCAGAGCTTCTGGCCAGATCACCACATGGAAGGAAGGAAGCCAGAAGCTGAATCTTTGATTTATGTGGTTTCACTTACCTGTTTTGCAAAAGTGAAAACAAGCGTAGAGGTCTTGAGGCCCTTCTCTGAGGTCATGCTGCTGCCCGTGAACGACAGATCTTTCAACAGCACTCCCAACTGCTGGCATTGTCCGTGAAGCCGAGAACTCACACTGAGCCATGCTTTCGTTTTAGAGACAGCCCAAGCTTAGCGTCAGGTGATAATTTGATGGTGTGTAGAACAGATCTAAGGAATTTCTGCAGTGGAAACAGCAATTACACTACTGAATCCTTAAATTTAACAAAGTGGCTGAAGTTAGCCCTAAGGCAACTTTATTTTGTAGCCTTTTTTTGAAAAAAGAAAGAAAGAAAAGAACAGCGGGTTCACTTTTCCAAGTCAGGATCTGATTTTATCAGTGTTTTATTCTAAAACAGTAGAATCAAAATAGTGATTCCCAAACTCCACCATTATATTTTCTATAATGAAACCAGCAAGTTGATTTATAGTCATTGTATCTCTTACTTTTCCTTTAAGAAGTAGGCTTAAATTATGTTGATCCTTAAGTTGATACATGTATAATACTGTGAAATAATTACTATAATAAAAGTTAGTTAATGCCTTCATCACCTCACATAATTACCTTTTTTTGGGAGGAAGGAGGATGGTGAGAACACTTAAGATCTATTTTCTTTGCAATTTTCAAGAATATAATCCAGTGCTGTTTACTATCCTTTCCACACATTAGCTTCCCAGAACCTGTTCATCTTATCCTTGAAGGTTTGCACCCTCTGACCAATCTTTCTGGGGCTACTTCTCCTACCCCTTTTCCCTGGTGATCATCATTCCAATCTATTCTATGAGTCCAGCTGTTTTAGTTTCCATGTGTAAGTGAGATGGTACAGTATTTTTCTTTCTTTGCTTGACTCCTTTCACTTAAGCATAATGCCCTTGAAGTCCATCCACATTGTTGCAAATGGTAGGATTTCCTTCTTACTCATGGTTGGGTAATATTCCACTATAAATATAAACCACAGCTTCTTTATCCATGTGTCTGTTGATGGACACTCAGGTTGTCTCCATGTCTTGGCTTTTGTCAGTAATCCTGCATTGAACAGGGGAGTGCAGATGTCTCTTTACATAGTGATGTCATTTCCCTTGGATACGTACTCACAGTGGGGTCGTCTAACCATATGGCTGTATTCTCTCTCTCTCTCTTTTTTCTTTTTTTTTTTTTTTACAAATAGTTTATTGTCAACTTGGTTTCCATATAACACCCAGTGCTCATCCCCACAAGTGCCCTCCTCCNTCCTCAGTTTTTGTCAGCATTCAAGAGTCTCTCATGGTTTGCCTCTCTCCCTTTCCCCCACCATTTCTCCCCTTCTTCTCCCCCTTGGTCCTCTGTTAAGTTCCTCCTAATCCTCCTATACGTGCAAACATGATATTTGTCCTTCTCTACCTGACTTATTTCACTCAGCATAACACCCTCAAGGTCCATCCATGTTGCTACACATGGCCAGATTTCATTCTTTCTCAGTGATATGGCTGTATTCTTAATTACCTTGAGGAAGCTCATAAAACAGTATGGAGGTCAACCATATGTTGACATCCTAAGCACAACGTGTCTGAATCCAGAAGTATCCATTCCAAAATGAACTTACTTGCTGCACTTTATTCCAAAGATAGCTTAGGAGTAATATTTGACTGAGTTCTTTTCCACAAGGCAACAAATTCAAATAGAAATTTTAGAACTGTATAAGATACATAGAATTGGTAAATATAATAATGCTTTGATGGAAATACTGAAGCACTTGGAATATGATCTGTAGCATTCAGAGTAAGAGTGACTCTGCCTAGCTGCACTAGTGTTATGACAATTTTACCTCCTGTATCATTATCCCAAACTGGGTTCCCAAGAGAACAAAGTAGGAGAGTGCAGTCTGACTTGGATGGCATGTAAAGAAGATAAAATATATGCACACCATTGGCAAGCAGAGAAAAATTCCAAAATCAGCATATAAATAGGAATGTTACATACCAAAGAATAATTCAGATGGAAAAAATATTTGAAGTTGCTAATTTTCCATTTTTAGAATAAGCCATCATTAAAATAGAGAAAAATTTATCCATTTGGTGTTAATCTGTTAATTCAAATGTGTTCCCATTAGTTTTGGTCATGCTTTTCCTTCACATCAAACAAGAAATTTACATCTTTCCAAATTTTCTAAAACTTAATATTCTGATATGTACACATTTTAAATAAACAATAACATTAAATAAAAACAAGCAGACTGCTAGCCTTTAAAATTCATGAATATCCCTTATGTCTTAAAAATTCTGGCAAAATATTTTGATAACAAGCTAAAACAAAGCAGGTATGGTTTTACTGGAGAACACTGAATTTGAACTCTGAAGACCCCGGTTTGAATCTAAGCCACTAGTTGTAAGGACTCTGGTAAATCGTTGAACCTCTGTCTCAACTCCCTCACGTGGAAAAGGTATGATAACTTTACAAAATAATTACAGCAATAAAGTTGAAAGAATATGGAAATACTTTCAGTAGAAGAAGGACCAGGCACAAACGTGATATTCAGGAAAGTGCTTTAAAGGTATTTCGTTGTTTCCCCACTAAAACCTGTCCTTCCCCAGTGTGCAGAAGCGCCCCCAGCGTGGGAGAGCCCATGCGGGTGCAGCTCCGGAAGCGGCGGTGGTGTCATTGTGAATTCCCCGCAGGCAGGTAGTTTCACACCATTACATGTAATTGCTGCAGCCGAGAAGCTGTGATGACGCAGTGCCCAGAATAAACCGCCCATGGGTGATTGTGTGGAAGATTGGTTACAAGGCGAAATCAAAAAGTTCTGTCTGGGCTGTCCTTCCTCACCAGGGTCACAGGCCCGTCCCACGGGTCCCCACCATTAAACGGTCACAAAGTGCTTTAAAGAGAGGTCCACACCCATGGAGATTGTTATCTGGTGTTTCGATCCAACTTTCCTGTCTCTCCAATCGTTCCCTTCTCTTTTGGCCCCATAGCGTGTGTGGGGAGACGCCATTTGATGCTGGCATAACGATAAGCAACTGGGTAAACCAGGCTGTTCTGAGTTAGAGACTTTAATGGAAACACTGAGTTTTACACGATTCACTAGTTGAAGAAATATGCATATACTATATGAATAGAGGTTTACGTTTCTGTTCAACAAAGATCAGTGATGTTTTTATTAGGACAGACTTCCACAGCACATAGGCGGGTGTCCCCGGCCTGGCCCCAACACACAGGTGACAGAATCCCTTTTGTGTAAACGGCAGAAGGTTCCACATGGGAAACTGCTTCTAGGCAGAGGTGGCCAGTCTCCAGCTTGCTTCCTGCAGAGGCATCTCCTGGTCGCCATGGCGACGCTGGACCAGTGCTGAACTTCCTTCTCCTGGGTCTTGGCTGGGGCTCAGATGGGGGCACTGACCCCCCCTCCCCTCCCCACATCTCATACTGTAGGGTCATTGGCAGTTCTTACTTGTTCTGCACTGATTTTGGGCAGGATGTGTGTGTGGTGCGTCAGTAATTGCGTATCTTTTCAAGAATTACTCTTGAATAGCCCTAGATGAGTACTAAGTTTTTTTGATATGTGAATAATTAGTTTCAGAGATAACTTTTCTGGGGGAGAAATAGTAGATGCACACCATTAATCTCCTACTTTTAAAGAGTAATCTTCTTGTTTATTTGTATAGCATTTATATACCTGTTTTGGTTATCTCATTGTTGACAGAAATGTATATTCACCTTTAGGATGTTGATTTTGATTAATGTACCATCAACAGGTATAGGCACCAGTCCCACAATCCATGACCTGAACCAGCCTTCTCAGGAGCAGACTCCCTATATAGTGCATGATGTGATTATTTTGGGGGATCGTTTGTCCCATTAGTATATATTTAAATACATGGGCTTCTGAGATACAAGTTTTCCAAACACATTATGAAATTTGAAGTAATATAAAATGACATAACTTTTGCATGGCTGACATTAGCATATTGAGTGCCTAGGATGTGTAAGCATGGCAAATAGGTCATAGGTTTTTATGTGTTCTAATGACAGTCCTGCCTCACAGACCTAGCCCTTCAGGAAAGAATATTAAGCCAACTACTTGCCCCTGGGTAATAGCTGGTAAGTGCTTCGGGCCAAGGATCAGAACATCAGCCTCTGACTGCAGTTACTGTTTATTTCAATACATAATGCTGTGTGGATAAAAGGAGAAAACATTGTAAAATCTCACAGAAGGAAGTAAATGAGTTATTTCAGGTATAGCTGAGACAAAAGGGAAAATGAAATGTGTCATCGTGAATGTCTGAAAACAAGCATTCAAAATCATCCAGACAAACTTTTTTTTTTTTTAAGAACTCAAACCTAATTTGCTTCCTGGCTTCTTAAGATATACCAGAATATATAAATATATTAAGAGATACAGGTGCTAATCAAATGAATATTCCTTATGTCTATATTTGTCACTAGTGATAAAACCCTGAAGTCAGGGGGGAAGTGATCACTCTGGCTGTTTGACAGGGGGGTTGGCGGCGGTGGGCCTGAGGGCCTGATGGCCATGACTTCGGTGCTGGGTCACTGAGAGAGAGCGGGCTTGCTTGCATAACGAAAGGTCTCATTCGACCAACCAGAACTGTGCATGATGCAAAAACACTGCTGTGTTAGACCGCCTGGGCCTCTTTAATGGGGGACCGTAAACTGGGTGGCTTATGCAACACTACTTTCTTACTGTCCTGCGGGCTGGGGACTCCCGCGCCAAGGTGCTGGCAGATTCGGGTCCTGGCCAGGGCTTGCTTGTCCACTTGCAAATGGCAGCCTTCTCAGGGTCTCCTCAGGCAGTGAGGACACAGGGCTGTGTCCTGTCCCTCTTCTTGTAGGGACGCTAATCCCAGCTGGGGCACCACCCTCCTGACCTCCCAAGGGCTTCACCTCCAAATCACGTTGGAGCTTAGGGCTTCGACATGTGAGTCTGTGGAGAGTCAAACATTCAGGCCATAGCGCCACCTCCTCTGTGCTTTGTGGTCTTTCCAGCCAAAGTCTTCACTTGACAGAGAAACCAAAGAAAATAGCACCCCAAACTCCACCGTTAGTAAGTATCTGTGGGGGCTACGTACAAGAGTTATGTGTATGCTGGACTCTAACTGGACCTAAATAGCGGTGTCATTTCCCCAGGGAGTAAGGCAGCAAACCACAGGCACGGCAGGGACAAGGCTGTGCCTTGGGTGCTGTGATGGCTGGAGGCAGTGGCCCGTCCTCAGCAGCCGGGTTGGGGGAGGGAGGCAAGCAGGGACTGTTGCAGAAGCACGTGGAGAAAACCGCACTGGGGTAAACCTGGGCAGGCAGTGGGGAGGCGTTTTGTGTCTTCAATGGGCAGGTGCATCTTCTAAATGCCTGCATTCTCCGGGTGTCGAGAGCCTGCTATGTAGACTGGCCCTAACCCTCTTTACGTTTCCTGATGCACAGCCCTGAGAGGTCATGTGCCCTAAGCGTTCACTCTTTTTGCAGCTGTGAAAACCGGCTCCCTGTTTGGTCCTAAAACAGCCTTTCCCAGTCTGCGGCCCTGTGAAGTGTCCCGGGGACTTTACCGTTATTTGGAATCGGTTCCTGCTCTTGGGGAACCCTGTTTACCTTTTCATTTCAGAAGGGTAACACCGTGATGAATGGCCAGGCTGCTCAATCGGCAGGACTGGGGCTCCGAACCTGTCTCCCTGCTGGCTGTGTGCCCAGCACCCGCGAGGCTTCTCAACTCCATCTCCTCATCTGTGAAATGGGAATAATATACCAAACATCTGCAGTTACTATGGTATTAAGCGAGACACTGTTTTGAGAATATTTAGCCTAGTGCCTTGATGCATAGTAAGCATTTACTTAGAAATAGTATTACATTAGCCTGTGAATCATGTACACTGCCTGATATATTTAACACTAATTTTAATTTTTTTGCTGTTTATAATAATAATGTTAACAGCAATAACAGCATTTTCCATTTAAAACTCTCTGATTTCATAGAGACGTGCTTAGAAAATGATGGCATCTACATGGCTGCTGTCAGTCTGTTAACCTACTGCATAATATAGGGTATTTTACATCCTTCTCAAAGAACGATATTTATAGCCACATTCAGAGAATGTGGCATTTTTGCTGAATTGTCAGCTTGCAATAAATTAACATGGATTATACACAACTAACAGAATGAAGCCAACCATATTACAATCTGATATGACATTATTGAGGACGTAAGACACTTCAGGGTCTTCATTCTGAATGCCAGGCGATATGACAGAATGGCAGTGGGAAGGGTTCCTCAGGGTGCCATGAGCCGCACCAGTGACTTCTGCACATGTTTGTGCCTTTATTCCCAGGAGAATAGCTCCAATTTCCTTGCAGACTAAAATCCAATACTCCTATTATGCAGCAAGCTGGCTGATTGGGTGGAAGTTAAAAATAACTCAAACCATAAATGCTTTATGTATAAGTTGGCTGTGCCCCCTAGGTCGAGAGAGCTCAGTTATTCAAGTTAAAATTAACTTCTGAATCAAGTATGTGCATACTGAGAGGGCAGGCTCTTTGTGAAATATTGAAGATGTGAATGCTTTTCCTGTAAAATGTTTATGAGCATTGCAGTTGGGTCGGTTGTTAAACAAGTCCCTGCTTGTCATGAGGCAAGAGCCAAGTTGTGCCTGGAGAGTAAGGAGAGAATGATGTTATATCTTCAACGGGTTCCATCCCTTATTCTCGCTAAGTAATTGTCTTACACTAAGTCATGAAACTGTGTGCCTTGTTCGGCACCGGCCTCATTTTGAGTGCACCTGCTATGCTAGATTACAGAGGGCACAGACTTGGCATGGAGAAAGATATTCGACGGAAATGCACGTAGGAGTATTTATTCTGGCTGTGGGACTGAATGGTTGTCCTCTCTCTATCTGAGCCTTTCCAGACAAGAGTCAAAAGCCTGTTTGTCTAATAGCGCAAGAACTTCCTTTAATCTCTTCCTTTTCTATACTGATTAATGGATGCATTTACTGGGAATTCAGTAAATACTTACTGAAAGTCTACAATATAGGATACTGGTAAAGCCCACACTCTAGAGGGAAGGAAAAATAAACATTAAATAAATAGGTAAATAAAAGCAAGATGTGTGTTAGAATTACAAGGAGGTATAAGAATAAATAGGGGAAAGGAATCATAGACTCTCTCTGGGGTGGGGAGTTTAGAGAAAGCTCTGTAAAAACGAAGCCCGTGGGTTGATCCTAGAAAGTGGAATGGGGGCTTTCTGTAAGTCTCTTAAATTCAGCGATGTGCTGGTAAACATTTAACAACCGGTTACGTGAGAGGTAGAGCCTGATTCATACCATTCTCCAATCTGCCTGGTCAGATATTTCCACCTTGGCCAGTTTCTGGCTATTGACCTGATGTCACTGGGTAGCAATATGCAGTACAAGTCCCTGATGTGATGTTTCCACCAGACAAATACTGTGGAAGCAGATAGCCTCAAGGGTGCATATGAAGGCCAAATACAAAACCGTAACTAGGAATTTATGAGATGTACATCTGTTTTAACTTAACAGATTTAATGTTAAGTTTATGTACTTTAACCAATAAGGGCTATGTTTAACAACCCATCGTCTTGCAGACTTTCTTAACATTTAACATTTGCCTCTCCCACTTGAGGATGAACATACCACCGAATTTTTTCGTACTCTTTCTGAGATGTGATCAGACGTACGGGCATATTCTAAATGTTCACACCCACTACAGCATGTGAAATGGGTCAGATAATTATTGGTTGGTCTTTCGGGGCAAGAACTTGCAGAAAGACCTTAAGATTCTCAGTTGATTTCTTGGGTTATGGTTTGGAGTCCTTTGGTTTAGTGTTTAGATTCTTTAAATTTTATGAACTTTATGAAAATCTTATGGATACATCTAACTCTTTTCTGTTAACTTCTGCAAAGTTGTAATTAACATATTAATATATAATTAATATAATGGCAAGATCTCTGTCCTTTCAAATACTTCATCCTAGATAAGATTTCAATGTTTATTTATTTTTGAGAGACAGAGAGTGAGAGAGAGGGGCAGAGAGTGAGGGAGACACAGGTTCCGAAGCAGGCTTTGCGCTGACAGTGCAGATTCTGTTGTAGGGCTTGAACTCACGGACCCTGAGGTCATGACTTGAGCCCCAGTTGGACCCTTAACTGACTGAGCCACCCAGGTGCTCCTCTAAGATAAGAAGATTTAAAAAAAAAAAAAAAAAAAGAAGAAGAAGAAAGAAAAGAAATAAAAACAGAGACACTTGCAAAATCTCTAAAACTACATCAAACTACCTGTAGAATGATATACTTTGAAAGGAATGAAAGATGTTTACTTTTCTTTATTTCCTCCATGTTATGTTTAACCTTTTGCAATTTTGCTTTTGAATTAGTTTCATTAACATCGTCAACATAATGAAAATAAAATTGTACAGTCATAAACACTCTGGTGTGATTCACACCATGAGAAAAAGATGGAAATAAACCACTTATGCTCATTGACAACTTTGTTGAGTATACATAAAATAAAAACTTTAAATTTTAAAAATACCACACAAAGAAAAGAAGAAAAAGCCACGATGCCTTATCTGTGACCACGGTGAGAATAAAGCGTCCCTGTATCAATTGGCCATGTGTCCTGCATCCCATCTAAAAGGGTCAGCTGTGTCTTTGGAGATGTAGGGGGCTGTGTGTAACATAAAATCCACAACTTTTAGACACATTTGTATATACGGTTTGAGAAAAGACTTGAAAAAAATGGGCTTCCCTCCACTTGCTCTTACTTTGTCTGAACCATGTTTAAAACCCAGTCCTTTGTGGAAAGTGATTCCTCAGGTCCCGTCTTCTAATTTTTTAAAGCATTTTTATTTATTATTAAGAGACAGAGATAGAACATGAGTGAGGGAGGGATAGAGAGTGGGAGACACAGAATCTGAAGCAGGCTCCAGGCTCCGAGCTGTCAGCACACAGCCTGATGCGGGCCTTGAACTCACAGATCGCAAGATCATGACCTGAGACGAAGTCGGACACTTAGCTTAACAGACTGAGTACCACAAGTGCCCTTCAGGTCCCATATCTAAAGTGAATACAAAAGGGGCGCCTGGGTGGCTTAGTCAGTTAAGCGTCCGACTTTCGCTCAGGTCATGATCTCGCGGTTCGTGGGTTTGAGCTCCGCATCGGGCTCTGTGCTGACTGCCAGCTCGGAGCCTGGAGCCTGTTTCGGTCTGTGACTCCCTCTCTCTCTGACCCTCCCCTGCTCACGCTGTCTCTCTCTCTCTCTCCTAGAAATTAAAAAAAAAAACAACAAAAACATTTAAAGTGAATACTAAAGATCAGGGTGGTGGTGGTGGTGATGATGACGCTGTTGATGATGTTGCTTGCTTTCACCATGACGTTAATCTGAATTCACTTAGCACAAGTTGTTGTCCCTGAAGAACATGAGGGGAGACTCAGTGAAACCCTGCACAGAGCAGGGAGGGGGCGGGGGGGTCAGGGAGGGGGGAGGGAGGGGCAGGGCGCCTGCCAGAGCTCTCACCACCTGGAGCCCTGGGCCCAGCCTGATTGAAACACTTCCTTGTAAATGAAGCACCTGATATGATTTTGATTTGGGAAACTATGTAAGTGCATCAATTTTTGCTTCAAAGTGAAAACAAAAAATAAATCAGAATCTTACTACACTTTGGAGGAAAATACCAGCTGTAAACAAAGGAGCATAACACTAGAACTTTAAAGGAATTTAAACTGTTCAGTCTGATGAAATCAGGATCCTAAGAGGACTTTGAAAGCTGATTACTACCGCTGGTTAGGAAGCCTAAAATCTTCATAAAGTACAGAACGCTATAGGCCCTGCGATGTTTGCAGGGGGAGTTGGTGCGATGGCATCCTGGCACCACAGGGAGGCTGCCATGCAGGCGGGGCGGGCAGCCTCGTTGCTTCCCACCCAGGGTCAGCTGGGCTCAGGGATGGCAAACAAGCTTATTCCCATGAAGGTTCACTTATTTTGTCGGGATGTATTTGCTGGGTGCCTTCTGCATTTTTGTCATTCTGTGACCCGTGGCTGCACCACTGATGTTGCACAGCTTACTTCTGGTGGGCCGGGTGCCAGTAAGCACATACACAAAAGCCAAGTAATAAAGAATAGAGGGATCAGAAAATGGAGAACGATGGGGGAAAATTGTGTGCGTTGTCTTGGCCCAGGAAGGCACCTCCAGTACACCAGCCTTGGCAGAGTCTGGTAGACGGAGAAGGGCTGAGCCCAGAAAAGACCAGCCTTCCAGGCAGATGCTGACACCTGGCTGGTCTCTTCCAAAGACAGAGCAACATGAGGAGGGACATAATGGCTGCAGGAAGTGAGGGGTGTTTATGTGGTCTGGTGGCAGGTCACACAGGGCCGCTGGTGGTGGATTTCATTCTCTGTGAGGTAGCAAGTCACCAGGCATACTTATTGGGGCAACCAGCCTCCTCTTGTGTAGCTGCATCGCAGAGTGCTGCCGGGGCAGGAGACCTTCCAGGAAAGCACTAGAAGTAGGGAGACCAGCTAGAAGGCTGCTTCAGAGCCGCAGTGGAGAGACGAGGGTGGGCGCGCAGGTGAGGACGATGGAGGTGACTCAGGCAGCTTCCACATCATGGGGCAAGCCCTTGACTCAAGCCCAGGGCTGTCCATGGGGTGCAGCAATAACCAAGCAAGAGCGCCTTCTGTTTTCCATGTCTTTGGGTAGCTGTTTAACATACCAGCGAATGTATGCCCTCGAATGTCAGGAGGGGAGAAAGGACGTCATACTTGATCATCACCCAAATGCCTTCTGTTGATGGTCTAATGCCAGTGTCCGTTCCTCTGAATTGGCCAGAGATGCAGCTGGAAGTTTTGTGATGGATCAAGTGAGTATCTGATATGTGCACTGTCCTTGCCTTCCTCTTTAATCCGGTTCCTAGTGCAGGGCCTCACTGAGAACAGGTGCTTAGCAAATACCTGTTGAGTGAATGATAATAATTTGGTGTCACAAATTGGTGAGTCAATGAATAAGTGATGTTTCTACCATGTCATGATTTTTCTGTCGCTGAATATTGTCATTCAAATGATCTTCCCCTCTGACTCCTGAAAACTCAAAATTCCTTTGCTCAAGATTCATTTCCTTGGGACTGTCATTGTCAGTATTTACTTGGGGAAAAGCATTGGTTGAATGAATGAATGGATGGAAGTATGAGTATGTCTTTTACCAAAGTGCATCTGGCAACTCTCTACCCTGGCCAGTCCAGGAAGAGCAAGGTGTGGTCAGCCAAGCCCTCCCAACTGAGAAGTGTTCTGAAAATTTGGGTGAAGAGGAAGATCACTGGCCATCCAGGGAGGCAAAGCAATAGCAAAGTGAGAGAAGAAAACAGAGAAGGCAAGGTTTTACCTCGAGTTGTATATAATAGGCTATCTTAAATCTTAGTTGTTGTTGTTTTTATGTATGTTCACAACTCTTCAGTTTATACTCATTTATTCATCTATCTTTTCTTTTACCATTGTGACTTTGAAGAATAATTGCTATTTTTTCTGTAGAAAATGGCTTCCACAAACATATCCAGTAGGGTAAGTCCATACTGGATCTATGAAGAAAGATTATGGTCAAGTCCAAAAGTATGTATTCACTTTAAGGAAATATTTTCAATGAAGGTCCATGCTAGGCTATTTAGTTATTGTGCTGTGTCTTCACCTGCTTGTATCATGCCTCTTAACGAGCTGTGGTGGGGAGGACGTTTGATTCATTTTATCATTGTGATTAAGGTTTATAGCCATCAGAGCAGTAAGACTGGGATGCTTGCAGGTCGGTGATGTGTCCTGGGGCTTCTCTTTCCAGGACCACAAAGGCTATTTGCTCCCTAGGGAATGCTCTCTAGAACACTCCCCCGTCGTTTCCTTTATTATGAACAACTACTGATCCTCTAAAGCTCAGTTCAGATATCCTTGTCCTGAAAGCCTTCTCTTACCCCCCATCTGAGTTAAGGGTCTGGGCCTCCAGAGCAAGCCAAACAAGGACAGGACTTCTGTCCACTCCTCTCATCCTCCCTGACCTCATCCCCAGTGTCCTCCCTGGCCATACGGGTCACCCCGTGACATCCTACACAAGATGGCACCCTACTCTCACTCTCCTCTTATCCATACTTTATGTTTCTGGTACCACATATCACTTGACAAATCATGGAATATATTAATATACATCATTGTAAGATCTGATCTCTACCTCTCTTTGTAATCTGCTCATTGATCTGTCTCCTCGCCAGAATGTGAGTGCCCAGAACAGCCCCTTCTCGAGTACCTCACAGCAAACTAGTGTTTCCAATGTCTGCTCTGCAGGGTTCCCTAGCTCTTACCAATCACTCAGTAATTATTTCAAGAACGGAAATACGAAATGATCTGCACACCTTCAGCAAAGTGTAATATTGTCTGTTTGCTACAGCATAAGTTCTTAGGATTACACTCTTAACATTCATCTCTGTATTTTTTACACCTAGGAAAGCACTTGGAATGTAGCAGGCATTTAAGACTTTCATGAACGAATACATGTACTGCGCAGTCTGGTCATACATATGTTAATAGCAACAACTAATCACGATTTAGTATCTTTATCAAATTACATTATGAATCATGGGGCGCCTGGGTGGCTTAGTCGGTTAAGCGTTCGACTTTCGCTTGGGTCATGATCTCACGGTTTGTGGGTTCGAGCCCTGCGTCGGGCTCTGTGCTGACTGCCAGCTCAGAGCCTGGAGCCTGTTTCAGTCTGTGACTCCCTCTCTCTCTGACCCTCCCCTGCTCATGCTGTCTCTCTCTCTCTCCTAAAAAAAAAAAAAAAAAAAAAAAAAAAAAACCACATTTACAAATTACATTATGAATCATTTATTAAAATACTGACATTAAGGCATATATTTTAAAGCTTTAATAACTTTTAAAAATTCTATTGAATACATATTTTTGTTTATTTATTTTTATTGAAACGCACCTGACAAGAACATGAACCTGTTCACAAACTTGTGTGTCACCCTGTGCAGGGACCTTGCTGGTCTGCTTTGGGTTGTCCCCTTTCGGTATGTGTGCTGCAGAAGTGAGCCCCAACATGAACTTGCAAATAGCCAGATATTTGCATCTGTATGTATTCCTCATACCAGCTCTTCTGAGCTGGAGAGAGAGTGGGGCGGGGTGATGGTGAAGAAGCGTAAGGTATAGAAGCGGCTCTTCCAATGTGGATCCAACAGGGATAAATACAACTCACCAGAAACCTAACACTGAATTCAGGGATGAATGAGAAGCTGGACCTGTGTCTTTTCAGAACATTCCTGGGCTACTCCGAGAAACAGTCTGCGTTTCCATCTACTTCCTTCCATGAGTGCTTCACTATGTTTTGGTGCCTGTTTTAATTTGTTTTAGAGACCATGGCGGCTCTGGAGGCCTGGAGAATGTCACTGTCTTGTCTCGTTTAAGTGTGACTTTTCAGTGTTTTCCCCAGGGGTTATCTAGAGGCCCACTGAGTCAACTGCTTGATTAAAGTTAAGTTGATAACAAAGAATCAAAATCCTGAGTAATTTCCTGAAAAATTGTACTGTTATTTGGTCAAGATAATGCCTCTGTTTCGAGATGCACAAAACCTCATTTTGTGGCAGTAGTTTTAACTGTATCGCTTAATATTCAGGATGTACAATTCCTGATGAAATAGACACTTCATGTTATAAGGAATGCTAATCCTTAGGTGGTGTACCTTCCTTGGTTATCATTTAAAGATCAGTCAGGTGAGTGACTCTGTATGTGTGTGTGTGTGTGTGTGTGTGTGTGTGTGTGTGTGTGTGTACTAACTACTCAAATGCCTTTAAAAACATGAGTTGAATTCTTTGATGCACAGGTAGACAAACTAAAACCCTAATGAAATATTATCATGGAATATTAGTCATTGAAATTCATTCTGAAGAGTGGTGTGTTGCCTTAATGATGGACTCTTACCTATTTTGATACTGACCCTCTTGATAAGCTCTGTGGGTACTTCTAACAGTGTTTGACTGTGTTCCCTATTTTAAATGTTAATCTGGACATCTTAATTAGGAATCTGTATCCAACACCATGGTGAGATGAAGTGTCAGCCATTTATTGTTTTTTTTTAAATTTTTTTTAGTGTTTTATTTATTTCTAGGAGAGAGAGAGAGAGAGAGAGAGACAGCGTGAGCAGGGGAGGGTCAGAGAGAGAGGGAGTGACAGACTCTGAAACAGGCTCCAGGCTCTGAGCTGGCAGTCAGCACAGAGCCCGATGCGGGGCTCGAACCCACAAACCGCGAGATCATGACCTAAGCGAAAGTCGGATGCTTAACCAACTAAGCCACCCAGGTGCCCCAGCCATTTATTGTTTTTGCATATAAGGGAAAGGAGAAGAAGTGCTCCCAAGTTTCCTGCTGTCACCAAAATGGTACAGTGACAGATAAAATAATGCAGGATGGGTGAAAATCCAGATTTTTTATCCCACTTGTGTTTTCCTCATGGGGAGAAATGGATGCTATAGACAGTCCATCGAGGTGAAATTCCCACAGGATAGTTCATAGGCCCTGTGCATGTTAACAGTCACCAAATTCCATTTTGTCCAAAATACCACAGTTTGGGAACAGAAGTGGTTGAGGTGATTAGGGTGGAGCTGGGGCGGACATCCATTCATGGTCTAACAGCAAGCATTGTGGTTTTGAGAGGAAAACTTCAGTTCACCTAACTTGTCTGATTCATGGAGATTTACCCTTGCTTCGGGGAAGTTGGAACAAAGCTGCTGTCTCATTGACTATCACATGTGTGTCTCGGTGTCTTCCTTTCCTGGGTCTTATCCACACGTCCCGTCACTGCTCCCCGAAAGCTTCCACGTAAACGCCTCTCTGTAAAGCCAAGCCCATCATGTCCCCGACTGGATGTCTGACCCTCAGCTGGGACAAGGCTCGTCTGCAGCAGTGTCGCGTGCCTCCCGCTCTCCTGGAGAAGGCCCGCGTTAATCTTCTTTTCACAAACCCGTCCTCTGTGTTCAGGACAAAAGTGTACCAGCCCCTCTTCCCGGTGTCCTGTCTTCCTTCTCTAAGGGCGCTGCTTGTCTCCGTCCTCACCGCCCACATGTCTGTGGATTTTAATCCTGCTCAGGGTTTTTCCCCTTCATTTCCCGCACTCTTTATCACTGCCGCCGACAAAGTGGAGTCTTGATGTTCCTCTGTTTAAGGTAGAGACAGGTGGAGGGAAGGAGAAAGACACGGAGAGAGACTATTCAAACAGGACCTACGCTGTTACAGTGCAGAGGCGCAGGCTGTTGCAGTGCGCAGCATACGCAGCTCCCGTGCTCTTGGTCGATCACAGTCAGCCAGGCTGCACTTCCTAAGCTTGCCGATAATTCCAGGCTGATCACGACCGTATACAGTTTCTGCTTCATGAACTATCTTCAGATCCGCTCTCTCGCCTTCAGATGAAATACCACTGCGTTCTATAAATATGCCTTTTAGCAAGTCGCCCCCTTGTTTAAGCCCAGCTACAAAACAGCTCGCTCTCAGGTTTTCAGCAGCGTGGGAGACAGGAGAACAACCCTTCGCTTGTCCCTCGAGTGGCCACAGGGCTCCTCCCTCCCGCAGCCCGGGGACACACGTCCCGTCCCCTCCGCGTCTGTCCCGTCCTTCATCACTGCGGCTGTGCCGTCTGCTCTCCTCCATGCCTGCGGCCCTCACGCACCTCTCAGTACCGTCTGGAGGGTTGCTGACTTTGGAAAGCCCGTTCGTTCCCTGTCTGCCTGGCTGTGTTTCCCCCTGAACCCCCTTCCCAGTTGCCTTGGTGCCAGAGACACACACGCCCACGGGCCAGCTGTGTGGTCTTCTGTCACTCACCTCTGCTCCTCCCCAGCTGCTCGGGTGCTTCCGTAAGTCAGAGGGGCCCTGTGTGCAAGACACGGATGCCCTAGAGTCTAAGCAACTAAGTAAAAGCCCAGACCCATCAGCAAGAGCGAGGAAGGAGCCCCCGGGCCCGCACTCAGTGTGCAGGTACGTTCTGGCTCTGTGTTTGCCAGGGTGATGTGACGGCTCGCTGGGGGTGCCCCACCCCTGTGTGCCCCTCGCCCTGTGCCAGGCACTGGGGGTGTGTCCCCGGGTGATGTGACGGCACGGGGGGTGCCCCTCCCCTGTGTGCCCCTCACCCTGCGCCAGGCACTGGGACAATCTGGGACTGGTTGAAACGTCTCAGAAATCCCACAAGGTGAATGTGACAGCCATTCCCATGCTGCACACGGGTAAGAGGGGGACATGGAGGTGCACGAAGACTTTCAAGACACCAGGGCAGGTGAGCAGCCAAGGGAGATTGTGTCGCGTGATCAAATCTGGTAATGCATGTGGCAGTATTTCACGGTTGACACCATGTCAGGCCCACGCCCGTGAGTACACCTCACTGTGGGGCCCGCAGCTGAGCACACAGCCAGCGCCCGATAAACTTGACAGTGAGACTGTATTGTTGGAAGAGAGCAATGTGCGAGCTCACTCTGTTGTTACAAGTTTGCAGCTCCCGTCTCTGAGGTCACAGTCAGGACAGGCTCCTGCTCGGAAGATCATTTCATATTTTATATTCATATGCATTATTTCTCTAAGGAAGTTAACACTTTATAGTCCATTTGGGAATGTTATTTTATGCCCTATGATTTTAGTCCCTAGTTATATTGCATATTGGGAATTCATTATATTTGCTGATAGTTTTTCATAGGGTTGTTAAGGGAATTAACATAACAGAGTTTGAAATTGATTTGAGCTTCTCTGAAAAGCCCAGACTGTTAATAAAAACATTATCTTCTTATCTGCTTTACAACATCACCAGGGCCTTTCTCTTACAGTGGGAGATCTCAGAGGGCTGGATTCATGGTCTGTCCTTTTTTTTTTTTTTGCAGAGAAGAAAAAATAGGGTTACCCAGTGGTGGCTGGTAAAGGGAATAGTTCCAGGACTGTGGAAAGCTGTGTGTTCCACAGTTTTGAGAAAATTATAGCATGATTCCAAAGACTGGCGTAAGCTACCTGTGTCCCCGGTAAAAAAATGTCATCAGGGCGTTGGTACTTCACTCCAGCACAGAGCCCCAAATTTGTTTTCTTTTGTGGGACAATAATTACATCACTTATCAACGAATGTGATCATCTTTGTAATTTATATGATTTATTATCAGTTTTTCAAAACGGTGTTGGGAGTAAATATGCATTGTTTTACTTCCCAGAGCCTCTCCTCCAGGCCACAGGAAACACTTTTGCTTTTTAGTACTGATTTCTTGGACCCGTGGCAAGTTACAATTCATTTTAGGGATTTATGGTGCTATTTATATAAATTGTTCTGAATACTTACATTAGAATTGCAAATTAGACTAATTGCAAGGACAGTTGATCTTTGAACAACACAGGTTTGAACTGCCGGGGTCCACTTACACCCAAACTCTTTTCCAGTAAGTACAGTCCAGTACTGTGAATGTATTTTCTCTTCTTTATGATTTCCTTAATAACATATTTTCCTCTGGCTTCCTTTATTACAGGAATATAGCATATAACACATACAACATGCATAATATGTGTTACTTGACTCTTCACGTTGTCAGTAAGGGTTCCGGTCAATAGCAGGCTGTTCATAGTTAGGTTTTGCGGAAGCACAAGGAATACATGGACTTTCAACCATGTGGGGGTCGGCGTTCCTAACCCCCGCGTTGTTCAAGGGTCAGCTGAGATGTAACCAGTCTATGTTAAATTCACCGACAGTGTTCTAAAGAGTTAACATTAAGTGAATATGCTAAAAATATTAGGTCATCCTAGTATATGAAAGTTACTGGGCATGCACACACACACACACACACACACACACACACACTCTCATCTCCTGCACGTAGGATGGAATTGCCCATCCAGATTGTAAAACATGGAGCACCCAAAGCAATCCCCCTATGTTTGGTAGGGGATTCTCAAAGTTATAGGCAAAAATTCAAATACAGTTTTGAAAAGCTTAAGATTTTTTAAAAACCTTTAATGAAAGCATGGTCATTAAAACGTTACAAAAATTCACTTTTAAGATCAGGATGATATAAAAATAAAGTGTGGGGTGCATGGGTGGCTCAGTCCATTAAGCTTCCAATTTTGGCTCATGTCATGATTTCCGGGTTCGTGGGTTCAAGCCCCACATTGAGTTCTGTGCTGACAGCTCAGAGCCTGGACCCTGCTTCAGATTTTGCATCTCCCTCTCTCTCTGTCCCTTCCCTGCTCACGGCTCTCTCTCTCTCTCTCTCTCTCTCTCTGTCTCAGAAATAGTAAACATTAAAAATTTAAAAAAATAGAGTTGGGGTGCCTGGGTGGCTCAGTCCATTGAGCATCTAACTCTTGATTTCAGCTCAGGTCATGATTTCAGGGCCATCCTCTCTCTGCACTGAGAGAGGAGCCTGTAACAAACTGAGGGCAGATGGTGGGGGGAGGGGGTGATGGGCATGGAGGAGGGCACTTGTGGGGATGAGCACTGGTTATATGGAAACCAACTTGACAATAAACTATTAAAAAAATTAACAATAGAACTCCCCTATGACTCAGCAGTAGCAAAAAAAAAAAAAAATATTCCATTGCAGAATTTCCCACGCTTTCCATTTATTTTTAATGAAATGAATGACATATTTGATCTAAGTTTAAGTTTTGGTGGTGTGAGAGAGTCAACCCACTGAAATTTTTGAGTCCTTGTTTTTTAATGATAATAGTATTGTTTGTATTGTAATCATCACTATTAAGTGCCTCTGTGCTGGCTCTGGGTTAGTTAGGCTCTCGGTATTTCATGGTGAGAAACTCACTGCGTCTGCTCCTAATCCAGAAATTCTCTTTATGTGATAGGTGCTGTATTTCTGTATTTGGTGTATTTACCGCTAATCAACAATTGAATAGTCTTGCCCCTTACCAAAAAAAAAAAAAAAAAGTAAGAAAAAAAAGAAAGGAAATCTGGAACAAGTATCAAGGAGATTCTGTGTATAGCTCGTGTTTTTGTTTTTGTTTGGTTTTTAATGTCTTTCTAAATTCAAGTTACCCGATTTTCTACATTTTAGCATCCCTGGGTGACCTATTCCCGTTGACATGTTAAATGTGATCACTCTTGCCTAGAGAATTTGTTACAAGCCATGAAAAATACCAGATAAAAGTTTTCTTTGAAAAAAAGGAAGCAAGTTTTCTTTGTTGCCCCTGCAGGGCGTTGGGCTCCCTCTCGCATCAGGGCACGAAGAGGAGCCCCCTCCCCGAGCCGTCTCCAGGTGTGGGCAGCGCTGGGGTCCCCTAACCTGGAGGCTCCACGCTGTCCCTGGGCTACTTAGCCTTCTGTCACTCCCTCTAAGACCTCCCCCTGTGACCTACGGTCTGGTCTTCTCTTTACTGGCCGAGATCTCCCACCAGGTTTTTACCGCACGCCCAGCCCTGCGCCTGACAAGCAGGAGGAAGTCAGTTTTGTCTTAGGAAATGAGTACGTGGCCGCATAAGGGGCCCGGTCAGTGCCCTGCTGCAGGCGTTACCAACGTATTGTCCACCTGAAGTCCCTTTCCGATGGACACTTCCCCAGATCCACAACTTGCAGCCAGTTTCTTTGGGCTTTGAAGGCATTGCTTTCTTCAGCAAGTGCTCAATAAATATTTTAAAGGAATGGATGAATTTCACCATGGCTTCGTGGAATCCACCCTTTAGAAACGAATGTGTTGTTTTATATTCAGCATGCTTTTAAGTGTAGTGAATGACAGTGGACCAGGCTCATAAAGTTACACAAATACATTATTCTACTTATTCAGATAAATTAGCCAGAAATTTTTAAGATGTCAAAAATAGATTCAGTGTACCATCTAATGGGGGACCCTTCTGCATTCAGCATTTCATTTTTCATTCTACTTGGATATTCTTGTATATTAATTTGAAGCTTTTGAAGAAGCTTTTCAGAGAAACTATTGCATAATCATTTGCAAGTGACCCCAAATTTTCATGTGTTTTATGATCTACACACAGGGAAAAAGGTTAACATTATTTGTAGTTTATTTATTACATTCAGCCAAGGTATTATTATTATTATTATTATTATTATTATTATTATTGTTACTGCTACTACTATACGATTTGTTTCTTAAAAAGACCTAGAAGTTAGGATTGTTTCTAAGAGTTTCTGTGTTCCGGAACACAGTGGTTTTCCTGTGGCTGGGAGTGCGTGTAGCCCCCAGAGAGTGGGGAGGCGGCAAGGAGACCCCTCCGGCTGAGAGCACATGGTGCCCAGGGAACAGCACAGGTGTCCATGAGTGACATGTATCCCTGGGGGGAACCAAGGGAATGCAGAGGGGAAGGGCCAGGAAGGAACCCTGGTGGCTCTCAGGAGAGCAGATAGGGGAGGTAGGGCCACAGAAGGAAGAAGGTCCTGGGCGGAAAAGGCAAGGAAGGAGGGGAGAAGCCGAGGGAGGGAGGTCAGGGCGCCCAGGGCCAGAGGACTGGTGAGGTCGGGGGCGGGAGGACGGCGGATTTGACAGTGGTGAGGAAACCGCAGACTCCAGTGCTCAGCCAGAGTCACACACTTCTGGGCAGCCTTGGGGGTTCTCCTGCGGCTCCTCACCGAAGGAAGTGCGTCTCGAAGTTCCAGACGTCCTTCTGCTCGCCCTTCCCATGTATGAGGCCCTGGTGATTTCCAGGCAACGCGCCTGCCTCCCTTGTGAGCACAGCCGGGGTCCCCAGGCATCCACACCTTGTGTGTAAGACGTTCCCACAAGTGAAGCATTTAGACCATTACCTGCATCGTGTACAAATATATGGTTTTCTGTTTGCTTTAACTGTTGTTCTGTATTCACACGTTCAAGTCTTGTGTAGAGCTTTCCTGGGTCTAAATGAGGGTGACGTTTATCATCAGTTTTAATACAGCCATTGTGAGAAAGAGTGTATAACAGGGTGCCCGGGTGGCTCAGCTGGCTGAGCGTCCGACTCTTGATTTTGGCTCAGGTCATGATCTCATGGTTCATGGGATTGAGCCTGGTGTTGGACTCTGTGCTGACAGCGCAGAGCCTGCTTGGGATTCTCTCTTTCCCTCCCTGTGCCCTGCTCTGCTTACATGCTCTCTCTCTCAAGTAAAAGACTTAAAAAGAAACAAAAAAGTGTAAGAGCAAAAGTCAGTGGGCTGAAGTGGGGCCTGGATGTGTGGTCTCCCTGCCTTCCAGCAGCTGGGCTGCCTTGGACGCAGGGCTACACAGGGGCCACCGGAGGACAAATCAGCGTCCGCCGGGGTGTGCGCTCAGCCCCGAGCCCCGGTCTGCATGGCCCCTGGGAAGGGTGAGCTTATGGAAGGCGCTGACTCATGTCATAAATGCGTAGCAGCAGAAGTGGGGCTGCTGTTGGTCACCTGACCTACCTAACGTTGTTTTCCCATCTTTTCTTGGGTGATCATGCACGGTTCTGTCGGACTCACATGCCCAAAGCAATAGCTTCTTGCAAGAACAACACTTACCTTTTCAAGCAGCCAAATGCTCGGGATGGAGGGGCCTGTTTTCATAAAAGCACATCATCTGAAAGGCTTTACAGAAGGCTGGGGACACAGACGTTCCCTGCCGTGTGCAGATGTTGGGTGCTTGACTCTGTCCTGCGGCAGAGAATTATGCTTCTTTTACTCAATTACTCTTTTTCCTTTAACAGGAAGATTTCTTCTCTATCTACAGGTTCGTAGGACGTAGATTTCAGGGAGTCAGACCATCTTTACGTAAGGATTAAGCAGAACGACGAACAGCGGTAGGCTGTACGTGGATGTACACGTAGGAGGAAGAGAAGGAGGAAGTTATGCACACACACACACACACACACACACACACACACACACACACTTTTCAGCATGGTATCTAAAAGTCCGCGTACCCACCTTACTGCCAGTTTAACAAGGCTCACTCTAGCTCCAGAATATTCTCCTTTTCTTTTCTGAATTGCTTCCGTTGACTGTGGGAGGCGAGGTGGAGGAAGAACCATCACTAACCCAGACGCGAGGCCACCCCTGCTTGAGCCCAGCCTCCTCCGTCCCCTCCCTGGGGAGCGCTGAGGGCTCTCAGTGCCCTGAACGTGGACGAAGGTAGTGGTCATGCTCAACTTGTGGCTTCTCCACATGCTGCCCCTCTTTATTTTATTTTATTATTATTATTTTTTTAATTTTTTTTTTCTGAGATGGAGACAGAGTGCGAACTGGGCAGTGGCAGAGAGAGAGAGGGAGACACAGAATCTGAAGCAGACTCCAGGCTCTGGGCTGTCAGCACATTAAGCCAAACACAGGGCTTAAACTCGTGAACTGTGAGACCATGACCTGAGCTTCATGAAGTCAGTCAAGCGACTGAGCCACCCAAGTGCCCTTACACTGTTCCCTCTTATGAAACTATCTTTCCTTGCCTATGTATTAACAGCATGTTCTTTTTTGAAATATTTTTTCCAGTATCACAAGATTTAACTAAAAGGTATCATGAAGTCTCATGTACCTATCACCCAGTTTCCCAAAATTACCAACATCTTACCAATTGCATTTTAAAACTAGAGTGCTTTAGGCGGCACCTGGGGGGCTCAGTCGGTGAAGCGTCCGGCTTCAGCTCTGGTCATGATCTCACAGTCCATGGGTTGGAACCCAGCGTCGGGCTCTGGGCTGACAGCTCAGAGCCTGGAATCTGCTTCAGATTTGTATCTCCCTCTCTCTCTGCCCCTCCCCCACTTGGGCCCTGTCTGTCTCTCAAAAATAAATAAACATTAAAAAAAAAAAAAGAGTACGTTAGAGCAAATCACAGATATGTGATTTCACCCACAAAAAGATGTCTCCAGGAAATAGTATTTCAGTTTGGCTACACCAGCGTTACCGTACTAGCACAAATAGGTTTTGACAGTACTTAATATCCACGATACAGTTCTGTGGCCTCAAAAATACCTTGAGATATCTGTCTCCTCAGTTGGGTTCACACATGTTCTACTCATTGCACTTGGTATTTAGTCTGTAAGACCCCTTCGGTCTATGATAATCTTCCTCCTCTGATGTTGTCCTGCCACGTGTTTGTGGAGAAGGCAGGGTCATTTGTCCCGAGAATTGCGGACATTCTGGACCCGGCTGATTACATCCCCTTAGGTCATTGTTCTCCGGAGTCCTTTATTTTGCGAATAGTGTCACTGGGTTCAGAGAATCTTTACATTCACATTAGTGGACAGGGCCGTTAGAACAAGACACCGAAAGTTTTGCGTGGCTTAAGAGACATGTGTTTTCTCACATTCTGGTCAGGAAGTCCACAGTCAAGGTTCCGGCCCATTCTGCTGTGAGCAGATGGTATCTCCTCGCTGTGTCGTCACGTGCAGGGAGAAGGTGGGCTCTCTGTGTTGTGTCCTCACGTGCGGGGAGAGAGGGCGAGCTCTCTGATGTGTCCTCCTATAAGGACACTGATCTGACCAGATTAGGGCCTCGCTATTATGACCGAATTTAATCTTCATCACCTTCTTCTTGGCCCTGTCTCCATTTTCAGTCACATTCAGTGTACGGATTGGGGCAGACACAGATCAGTCCATGGCATAAATGTCCCTCAGGTAGCATGCAGTGTCCATCTCACTGATAGACCAGGTGGTAAAATATTAAAGTCCACCTACTGCAGAAACGTGTGATTCTCTGATAAGTGAATTAAAGTAAACATCGATATTGGTACCATGTTTTTGGAAGGGACAGATGTGTTCCTCTCTGGGTTCGTTGTCCCTTCAGTCCTGGGCCAGCACCGGGGCCCACCCGGGCGGGGGCGGGGCTGGGGCGGGGGGATCTGGGCTCTGACTCGGAGCAGCCTGGCCTGGCGCTTCTGTGTGTGACAGTGTCCCCGCCGTCCTGGCTCCTGGGACCTTCAGTATCAGAGAGCAGCTGCCTCCCTGGGGTCATCATTTGAAATACAATTAAAAACACTAGGAATGAGATAAAACACTGGCAAAATGAGATAAAAATCAAGTGGTAGTTCATCATTTCCCCTATTTGCACGTTTGTTTCAGGGATATGCAGTCTTTTTTTTTTTTTTTTACACTTACTTATTTTTGAGAGACAGAGTACGAGTGGAGGAGAGACTGAAAGAGGAGACACAGAGTCTGAAGCAGGGTCCAGGCTCTGAGCTGGCAGTCAGCACAGAGCCCGATGCAGGGCTCGAACCCACGAACTGTGTGATCATGACCTGAGCCGAAGTCGGACGCTTAATTGACTTAGCCCCCAGGTGCCTCCATTCTGTAGTTGTTATAACCCTTTACAAAATCCAGCATTACTTTAAAATTGTACAGTTTTATGAACTGTTTATAAAAATCTATTTTATTACATATTAACAGAAGGCAAATTTCTAATTTTAATACACATTTACATAAGTATATAGATATATATTGAATACATAATATATACTAAGTGTTTTATTTGCCTCAATGTTAACTAAATATGACATAATGCCCTTAAACTGTAAAGTAATAGTACCGTGTCCTTTTCTCATACATTAAATCTACTTGGATCTGGTCTCTCATGAACACAAAAGATCACAAAACAAAGCATGTCTGTGCACTGCAGCTCCCCTTCCAAAACAAGAAAAATAACCACATCACTTATACCATATTCTACACAATTCCTGCTATTGTCAGCAAAAGCACACAGCTCAAATTCTTGGCTGTATGTGTTTGAAATAAAATGTCACATTGACCTCAAGGCTAGAAGCTTTAAAAATGGAAAGAAGTCAGTTAAAAAAAAAAAAAAGGGACACTTATCTAGTATTCACTGAATTTGTAAAATGTATTTTAAATTGTCAGAGAAGACGTTTTAAACACTACACTATAATTACAGAAAAGCAAACATGTTTTCCTACGTTATTTCTAAACAATTGTGTGTGTGTATGTATTTTTGATGTGGGAACTCTAGGTATTGGGTAGTGATCAGTGATGCCCTCAAAGTGCTTTGAGGTGTAGATTTTCATTCTTCATCAGCTGAGAGTCTTGAGTTGTGAATTTTATTTTTCACAAGTTCAGTATCCTGAATGGCTGTAACGATCACATCCTTCCACGTCCCCCCAAACCTCTATAATCCGCTCTCTCTAGAACTCTGCCATCGTACTACCCACTTTTCACTTCAGCCGCTTCCTCTGTGAGTCTTCCCTGCGCCCCATGGGCCGCGCCCAGGCCCTCTGGGGCCCAGGCAGCGCGCCCCTGTGCGGTGGGGCCCCCAGGGCGCGGCCGGTGTCAGGGCGTCTGCGTTCACCACGGCATCCTGCCCTGCTTTTGGGGTCTCCTCCTCCTGACCCCGTGTGTCCCTTCGGGGGCCACTCCCGGAGCACGCGCCTGTGTGGGTTGCAGTCTTAGGGTGGGTCTCAAGGGTGGGGAGAGCAGCGCACGTGCTTTGGGACGAGGGCATGGCGTGTCGCGCGTTCCAGGGGACGAGGGGCACGGGCGGCGCGCGTGCGGGGCGCCGGGGGCCCGGCGTGTCGCAGGCTGCGGCTCTCAGCGCGCCGTCCTGCCCTCTCGGCCGCCGCCTCCGCGCCCGGAGCCCGCGTGGCGGGTGCGCGGTCACGTCCGACGTGCTCTTGTCCGCGTGCCTCCGGAGGGTGTGTGGAGGGAACACCGCGTGACCCGAAGTGGCTGCAGCGGCGGCGGTGTGTTTGTCTCCACCGCGAGGAGTCTGAAGACGGGGAGCCGGTGGTCCGTGGGTGGCGCGAACGCCTCAGTCTGGGTTCATGTCTGCGGGGTTTCCCTGGCTGGCGCGCCCTCCGGGGACAGGGGGCGCTCGGGACGGCGCCGCTCGCAGTGAAGCGGGGTGGGGGCCGCCACGGGGGGTCGCCCCCAGGTTCGCCCCCAGGGAGCCCCCACCCGGGGAGGCCGTGGAGGCGCGTGGCCGGCTGGTGCGGGCGTCCGCGGGGTCCACAGCCTTTGTGACGCGGGAGAGCCGTCGGAAGGAGGGGTGAGGCGAACGGCCTGCTCTGCGCCCACGGGGCCGTGCCGGCCACCGTCCGGCCGGGCGGGGCCGCCTGCGGGTCTCTCCGCGGGCCCACCGGCCTGGAGCCCGAGGCGTGTGGGGGCCCGCGCAGCGCGGCAGAGACGGACGCGCTCAGAATGACGGCCGCTGCCGTGTCCCCGCGCCCGGCCCCAGACGCTCGTGCCCCCCGGCGGACACGGCGCCGGTGCCTGTGCTTCCCGCCCTGCTTCTCGGTGCTGAGCTGGCAGGGAACTTCTCGCTGGGGCCGCAGACCTCACCCCTCCTGGGAGCGGCCGTGTGCCTGGCAGGGGCGTCCGGACGTTTTCGGTGGAGGAGACCCAGTTTCAGCGTTCGCTTCCCTGGTCGGAGGGCAGTGGTGTGGCCACCGCCGCGGGGGAGGCGCCCTGGCCGGGCCGCTGGCCCTTCCGCTGGGTCCCGGCTCACAGGGAGGTCACGCCCGCTCTGCTCCCTCCTAGCACGAAGCCCGGGGCGTCTTCCGTTGTTAATCTCTCTCGGCCGGTTTCAGACCATTAGAAGATGCTGTCTTCTTTCTTGCTATACGAGCCACTCTCTCTGTTTTCTAACAAAATAGTTAACTTTCCAGTTACAAGTTTATGCTAAGTTTTAAGATTTAAAACAGGTGAATGTACTGTAGAAAGTTGTGTGTGTGCGTGCGTGTGTGCAGGCGTGATAATCTCCACCCACTCAACTTGCAGGATTCATAGGCTCCTTTGACGCCTTTCTTGCCTGGAGCACCCGCAGGTGCAGCTCTCACCACTAGGGGGCTCCACCCAGTACCTGGCGCACTTGGGTTACCCAGTGGGTGTGCTGCATACACCCCCAGAAATACTTGTGTTTGTGCCAAAGCAGATGTCATTTGCCATCACAGTTATCTAATTTTATAAAGTAACAGGTAAGTCAGTGATATTTGAGTTTAAACGAGAGAGTTATTGTGTCTATAGAAAATAGCTGAAATAAAAATTACAGCCAAATTAGCTATGGACAGGCTGGCTCCAGACAACTGTCTGGGGGTAACTTTAAACAAAAAGGAGGATGTGCACTCAGTAGCCTTCAGACTTGTCAGTCAACTCCTTGCTTCACCTTAGAGTAACCAAAACCAGAATGTTTGAGATGATGATTGATAAGATGTTGGTTGTTTTGTTTATGTTTGTTTCTGCAAAAGGCTGTGTTGTCGGTGTGCCATTCATCGTAAGAAAGGGGTTTGCTCTAGGACTGAAGTGTGTAACATTAATGTACATTTTCATGTGTGCAATGAAAATGAACTGGTCTGAAGAAGCACATGCTGTTTTTTAAAAAATAATTTTTCTCTTTAAATGATTTTAATCTCAAGAAAATGTTTTTGCTGTATGAGTCCCCCTACACACGGCATTTGAAGCATGAGAGGTGCGTGAAGACCCACAAGACTGCGCATTCCAGATGTGATGCTCAGTGGCCGAACTGAGTCGAGACGGGCTCATGTCCCCGGCTTCAGCATGGAGCCCGTCCTTCCTCCAGGTCTGGAGTGCGGGCAGGGAGCAGGTGTCGAGGCGCAGACTCACGCTGTGTGGACTCTGGGCTCCAGGAGGCCCTGGCTGACTGGTAGACCTGTTGAGACTGCTGTGTGCCCTGGCCTGTTCTGCTCAAGACCCAGAGCTTCGATCACCCGCTGAGGCGCGCAGTGACCCCTGGCTTTGCTCTGACCTGGAACTCGCTGTCCTCGCTTTGGTCTTCCTGACTGGATCTCGCACGCACACCCGGAGAATGAAAGGCTGACTTACGTTGGGGAAGATGTATTGGTTTCCCTAGTGGGAACTTAGCTCCTCTCCCACACTCTTCACATAATCATCACTAATTCCTGTTTCCAGTTTAATTCTCTTAGCTTTGTAGTTTTAAAGTTTTGTTTTCTCATGATTTTTTAAAATGCTCTGTAGCCTATTGCCTGTAGCATTTTTCTCTAAACACAAGCATACGTACATAGTTAACACTTACTCTTACACACACATCTGACATTTGCACTCGATCTAAGGCAACATATTTCAACTTCACAACAAATATTTATGTTTCCAAACTCCATTATAAAGTATGGCATAATTTTATAAATCTTTATATATCTGTTATCTCTAAATTTTGGCTAATAATGTCATTTTACATCAGTACCCACAAAGTACAGTTCAGTGAAACTGGAGATGAGTACCAAGGTACTAAAATGGAAAAAGATGCTGTGTTCAGTGGTGTGTGCGAGTGTGTGCGCGTGCGTGTGCATGCCTGTTGTAAAGACAAGTGGGAGTTGGTGGGGCCATGGTTTCCTGAAAACACCTGCTATTCTAACACAAATGAGACGTGATTATGGCATTTCTGCCTCAGTGGATGCTATTTACCCGGCCCGTCCATGCAGTGACATCCCGTCTTCACATCAGCAATCTGGGTTCAGATCGTATATTTTATGTGACAACTGTAGGCTGTCAAGGGTGAAATGAAACTGTCAGTTTCAGATAGGAGAACAAGAGCTGATTTTGAACACTGACGCTGTCAGGGCTGAGACTGTCATTCTGGGAAGGAGGAAGAAAACAGATATATAATCGAGTGTATCAGTTGTGTGTTGGTCATCAGTGCAGTGGTTCTGTGCAGGGACCGGCCGTCCTTGGACAGTGGGGGGCCACTGAGACGTGGCCACCCCCTCCCCCCAGGAGTTGGTGCTTTCCTAACCAGGTGCACATTGCTGCCACGTGGGCTGTGCAGAGGGGCCTCAGCAGGCTGGTGGGCCACAGGAGGAACCGTCTAGAACCACTGTCCCCTCACTCTGAACCATCCCTGATTAACAACTTCTGTGAAAGTTTATTTTGAGAGAGAAAGACCGTAAGCAGAGAGAGGGGGGGAGAGAATCTCAAGCAGGGTCTGCGCTGTCAACCCAGAGCCCAGTGTGTGGGTTGATCTCATGAACTGTGAGATCATGACCTGAGGCGACATCATGAGTTGGATGCGTAACCGACGGAGCCACCCAGGCGCCCTGATGACTTTGTATTTACATAGGACAGCATATTAACAGGCAGGCTGTAGAAATAGGTTAAGTTTATGAAAATATGTTTTTAAACTTCAAATGTATAACTTTCAGTTTTTCAGTTGATGAGGTATGCAGCTGGAGAAGTGAAGCCTGGCTTTGTGAATGTCTTCATGCAGTGCTGTTTCCTGATAGAAGCCCCCGTAAAGGGCCCCTGATTGGTGAGGAATGGCCATGTTACATAGTATTTTGAAGGTAGAGCTAACAGGACTTTCCAGTGGGGTAAGCTTAGGATGAAATGAGGCGAGATTGGCTCAAAGGCTTCAGGTCTAGTGAACTGAGGGATACAGCCTCTTCCTTCACGTTTTTGCGGGGCTTAGAGCAGGGTTAGAGGTAGGAGTGGGGAGACTGAAAGTTCTAGGTGCTTCTTAGATGGTCAGAAGGAGATGTGGATGGTTTTGCGTTCAGGGGAGAGGTCAGAATTGGCAAAGGCATGGCTGATGTTGAAGCCATGAGCAGGACAGCCGGCCAGATAGGTCTCTAGGATGACTCACGTTCACATAATGGAGGTGACGCAGTGGTCCTTGCGTTGAATGTGGGATGCCCTTTCCTGGAGGCCGAATGATGCTATGTCACTGTGGACCGTGTGGGGAGACCTGTGTCCACAGTCAGCAGCTCAACCCTTGAACAACAAGCAGCACATCCATTCAGAATAACTGACAGTGTGCACTCTTCGGGACAGAGCGGAGGCAAGACAGGAGCCTGGGCGGAGTGAGGCCTCCGGAGCCCTCTGTTGGCGCCGGCAGGGCTGCGTTCCCCCAGCACGCAGTTCTGCCTCACATCGGCTCTCTGCCATGTCACGGTTTCGGGTAAAGCACAGTGAACACTTCTCTATTTCAGCTCGAGTCTTGCTTATCCTTTCGAGTGTATAGTCTAAATAAAGATTATTCCATAAAAAGCTGAAAATACACTGTATCAGACCACATGTGTCACGGGGGAAGCGTCTGGCTACAGAACAGTCCACAACATGTACACATGCATTCAACATCTAGAAAGGTTCCAAAATGTGACAGCTTACGTAGTGTGTCACATTCTGATAGGAGTGACTTTACTGTCACTGATGGGTCTTAATAGCCACTTTAAAAGTAGACATTTAGATATCCTGTTGCATCTAATGAAATGTGGTAGATTTGTAAGACCTTTTTTCTTTCATCACTCCAAGATTAATAGTGAAGTTCAGATCCAGATTCAGGTTGCAGAAAAATTATGTACGGCAGAGAAAGTACTGAAGGTCAGTGTGAGCATGTCCTTGCCTAGAGGTATTTGCTTGAGACTATAGGGTGCATTGTAAACTTGATGTAAAATATTTCTGTTGAACCTTTTAATGAGAGTGAGTCTGGAAGGTAACCAGAAGAAAAAAAAGAAAAGAAAAGAAAAAAAAAAGCACCTTAATTTTCAGTGGTTTATTCCATTTTCTAGCTGCGTGCCCTCAGGTGGACATATTTTGAACACCAGGTATAAAAAGAACCGCCAGCACAGGCCTGGGACCGAAGCAAGAGTTCTAAACACCATAACCGTTCTTAGACTTGCTCGTTTAGATGGAAACATGGAAACCTCATGTTCCAGAAGCAGATGACAGGAGCCACACACCATTACGCTGCAGCTGAAGACAAGGAGGGCTTGTGTGGTTGTGAGAGGGCAGCACATACAAAATACAACAACGACACACTGCGCTTGCAGTGTACGCATCCTGTCCACACCGTAACATGTTTTGCGACTCATTCTGTTGTCGGATTCCTTTACTGGCCCCTGGTGCAGCCCTGTGTTTTTAAGGTGGGTCCGTCTCTGTTCCTTGTGTTTGCATCTAGAAGACCTGGTGTTGGGGAAAGTCATTAAAATCTTTTGGAAAACCAAAACAAAGTTGGAAAATGATTTTCTGTATTGTGAAACCAGAGGGTAAATAAATCACATAGAGCTTTCCGCTACATTTTCAGTGGTTCCCAGCCGTCAACGGTAGCTGTACTTTTTAAAAGTGGTTCTGTCCTGCAACAAAGCAGGTGTCCAGGTCTTAAGTTCCGAGTTTGAAAAATTCCCTGTCGTAACCACAATATTGGTTAACATTGCAATAATTATTCTTTCAGAAAGGAAGTTTTCAGGACAGTTTGAGTTATATAACATGAGAGAAAGGAAGCATTGCATAATAAAAGGATATTGCTTCTCTGTCATCGATGTTTATATAAATATATTTTTATATTTAAATTTTATATTAAAAATATTTGTATAAATATATTTTATATTTAAATTTTATATTAAAATATTTGTATAAATATATAAATATATATACATTCTGTTTTTCCATGCTGAAAATTAACAGTGTGACCACATTTATCCATAGTCTTTAAAATATTTCATGAAAAAATACTGTTTTACAAAATCTTAATAAAGTTGTTAGGTACATCTAAATGCATTTGGAAAGTAACATGCTATGTCATACGATAGTATGATATGACAGTAGTTACATAAATATGACACCTTAGTAGTAGAATGTTCACCTTCTAATGTGTTTGTCTTAAAATGTTTTTCTGAATAAATGACCTTTCGGTAAATGTCTATAAGAACATTTTATGTATTATAATGAAAAACTATAAATGTCGGGTGCCTCTGATGCCTGTAGATGCTCCTGTGCAGCTGTCATTGGAATGAGCCACAACTGGACACTAGTAAGGGAGAAACATGCCGCGTGTCAGAGGGAGAATATCGCGCGTCAGGTAGCTGCGCGGGCGGGCGTCGGGCGTGAGTGCCGTATGAGGTGAGCACCCACATTGGTCCAGAATCCACGCTCAGTTGCAGTCCCCAAGCTCAGGTGGCGTACGGGACATTAGCGTGTGTGAGAAACCTGGCGGGTCACGGTAATGAGCGTCCCGGGGTATCAGCTGCAGCGTAGCTTCCGTCCCACGCTTGCCTGGGCCACGGGGAAGCCGACTTGTCCGCGTGAACACGTCTTCCGTAGTAGAACCGCATGTGGACAAACGAAACAGGCGTTCTCAGCACGGCTGATGCAGTAGATCGGCCGCTGGACGGCAGACCAGGTCCGTCCTGGGCACAGGCTGGAACGCCCATGCACACACTTGTGCACACACACGTACACACATGCACGTGGACAGACCTGCACACGTGTATACACACACACACACCAGGCTCCCTTGCACTCAGACCTGGTCCTTTCCGTTCGGAGGAGCCACGGGGAGGCTTTGTATGTGGCAGGTGCGCCCACGGCTCCTGCCCCTTCCTGACTGTGCCACGTCCTGTCCGTGACAGAGGCAGCTGTCTTCTTAGCAGCCTCACCTGCGATTGCAGCGTGTCCTGGACGGGGGTGGAGGGAGGGAGGGAGGGGGGTGAGGGGAGGGAAAAAGAACAAGTTGAGGGAAGCATGCGAGGAGCAAAGGAAGAGATTGGTACTGAGCCGTAGTCATTAAAATTATCAGGGACGAGGGGCACCTGGGTGACTCCGTCAGTTAGCCGTCCAACCCTTGATCGCAGCTCAGGTCTTGATCTCAGGATCCTGAGTTCGAGCCCTGCGTTGGGCTTCATGCTGGCTGAAAAGCCAACTTAAAAAATAAACAGCAGAGGTGAGGGCACAGGGCTGGTGCACAGACTTTTCTCTTGGAGACTTGAGGTCGATTATGTAGGGCAGTATGGGATCGAAAATGGAGTGGTAAATGATGAATTTTGAAAAACAAAGTTTGGAAAGGCTGTGGAATGCTCTGCCCCGCGTTTGACGTAAGCAGCGATTGGATCAGGCAGCGTGTGGCCCAGTCAGCTGTTTGTAGTGTCGGAATCTCGACTTCCTTAGGCTGGCATCGATCCCTCCACCTTGAAAGTGTGATCGGGTGGGGACCTGACCATTGGGACGTGCAAGGTGGGTGGGGGGCTGTCCTGCACACCACACACTGTTTCACAGTTTTTCACAGCATCCCGGCCTCTGCCCGCTGATGCCCCATGTAGCCCCCAGTTGTGACAGGCAGAGATCTCTCCAGACGTCTTCAGATGTCCTCACAGGGCTCCTTAGTCCTGACTGGGAGCCACGGGTATAGCCTTCCAGAAGTCTGCAGTCACATTGATTCCGCCCCCCTCTACAGCCAGGACATTCCCTCCCCTATACATACATACATATATATATATATATATATTTTATACAGAGAATCTCCTATAATGGTGATGGAAAAACACCTTAAATTGCATGGTTCCAAGCTTATTTGGATTTGAATTTTTTTTTTATGAGAAAGCTTTGAAACAAGACATTTGACCTGAAGGATAAACTATAGATTAGCTTCTTTTAGCATAACTTACTCCATCTAGAGAAAGCTTTTCCTCCAATGTGTAATAACTAAGTACAAAATATTGTCAAAAACATCTTGGCTTTTATAACAGTAAGTAAAAATGTAACATCTTTCATCCATCAGAGTTTGCAGATTTTTAACAGTAAGAGGATAATTTAGTAGAATATAGAGTGAGCAGGAGAGGGTGTCTCCACAGAATCAGGCTTTCTCAACCAAATCTCTGTTTGATGTCAGTCAAAACGCATCCTTGCCCACCTTGCGGAAGAGGCGATGGATGCACCGTGTCTGTGTACACATCCCAGTCTGTGTACATGTCCCAGTTGCACCATGGATGGGGAGGGAAGGAAGACGGGGTGTATGGAAGAGGGGAGCAGAGTCCCAGATAGAGCGCTGAGTTCTCTCTCTCCTTGCCAGACGCCTCCTGTGTGCAGCTGGGCACTTGTACCCTTGCCCTCCACCTGCAACCTCGTGGGCACGTCTGGGTCACTGGCTGCACAACAGAGAGGGTATCATCTACTCTGCAAAGTCCTGCTGTTTTCAGTAGGTGCCAGTGCTTTATGAGCAGACAGGTGTCTTCTGGAAACAAACCAAGCATAACAATTTATTTTGAAACGGCTCACAGATTACAGATTCACCAACACTCTGTATTTTGCCACATTTGCTTTCAATGTTAGTCTTGGTCTTCCTCTCCTCCTTTGCCCCACCTCCTTCTCTAATCTATACTTTGACGTTCATTTCCTAGGAACAAAACCACAATCTTACAATAACCACACTGCAGTGTTCAAGTTCGGGCAAATTTAACACTCTCATCCGATAGCGCCGCACCACATCGCGCGTTGCCAGCGTTCCCCGGAATGCACTCGCTGCTACATTCGTCTATTGGCCAGGGGCCCATCCCAGGCTCACAAGCTGCCTTTGATGGTCTTGTCACTGTGCCCCCCCTTTATCTGGAATGTCCCTTCTCTTTCCTTTACGCTTCGCAGCAAGCTTGTCTGTGAAGCCCTCCGGTCACACCAGTGATCCTTCCCCACTAGCTGGCTTCCATTACTGTGGTTGTTCTTTCCAGTCTTCAGTTCATCCCTGGATTGTCCCCTGACGAGGTCTGGGCTCCACTTGCAGTGCCCAGAAGTGCCAGCCTTACCCCAGGAGTGCCAGGACCTCCCAGACGTGGGGGGCATGGCTCCTGATCCACTGTTCAATCGTCCCTGGCCTGGCCTCTGAAGATACATTCTTGTTTATGTGTTGGTATGTTTTCTAGTCACTTTTTTAAAAATATTTTTATTTCTAGGAGAAAGAGAGAGAGACAGCATGAGCAGGGGAGGGTCAGAGAGAGAGGGAGTCACAGACTGAAACAGGCTCCAGGCTCTGAGCTGGCAGTCAGCACAGAGCCCGACGCTGGGCTCGAACCCACGAACCGCGAGATCATGACCTAAGCGAAAGTCGGACGCTTAACCGACTACGCCACCCGGGCGCCCCAGTGTGTTGATACGTTTTCTATCTCCTGTACCTGCCCCACCGCCTGAGGCAGGGGGGAGAGTGGGGAGCAAGAAGCAGGAATCGGTGAGGGCAGGAGGGCAGGGCTGGATCAATAAAGAAAAGATGGATGGTGTGTTGCTATGCATAGAAAACATCCTCTCCCAGGCCTCTGAGGAGACAGAGGTGCCAGGTGGAAAGCTTGGTTTAAAAGAAGTGCTAATGATGGGGCGCCTGGGTGGCTTAGTCGGTTAAGCGTCCGACTTTCGCTTAGGTCATGATCTCGCGGTTCGTGGGTTCGAGCCCCGCGTCAGGCTCTGTGCTGACTGCCAGCTCAGAGCCTGGAGCTTGTTTAAGTCTGTGACTCCCTCTCTCTCTGACCCTCCCCTACTCACGCTGTCTCTCTCTCTCCTAGAAATAAATAAAACATTTAAAAAAAAAAAAGTGCTAATGAGGTGTGAAAATGAGGCAGATCTTGGCCCTTGGAGTCAGCTGTTGGCAAGAACCTAGAAAGTTACTCATTTTTAGTGGTTTACTGGTTTCCTAACTGCTGTTTGGGGCTGTCCTACTGAGTATCAGGAAAACAGATTCATGCATTATGAAACGTGTCTTGTCCCCAAATCCCAACTACTAAACCGCCAGATCTGTATTTACATTTCAAATGGAAATGATGATTGTCTTAATAGATGCAATTTTCCCTTATTTTCAAACAAGGTACTTAATTTTTAAGATTAAAATAGATTTTGTTTTGATTTCTTATAACAAAGCAATGCAGACATAGAAAACTTGGAGGACACAAATGCGAAACAGTTTAATTTGAGAATTAATAAAATCTCTACTTTTACAATGCAAAACACGTAAGGTTAGCATTGGGGCATATAGCCTTCTTTTTTCATGTAACCAACCTTTTTTTCTTTCAAATATGGCAAAATACTAAGGAATTTTTGTTGTTTGATTTCTTCACTTCCGATATTTTTATATTTATAAACAAATATAAATGTTTTCTATGTTGATAGACATTCTTTGAAATACATCTTCCTGGATGGAGAGTTTTCCATTATGCAGCCACACCACAATTAATTTAATCTACTTCCTTTTGTTGGGAATTTAGAATATATCCAGTTCTTCTGATGGATATCACTATACTAAAATTGTTAGGAATATCACTTTAGTCTATATTTTTAAAAACAGGTTCTCAATTATTTCCTTAGGATACATTTTGAAAAGTAGAATTTGTAAAAGAAGACATATTTTGGAGGTAAAGGTATGTTAGGAGAAAATAGGAGTCAGTGGGCAGAGAGGGAAAGGCTAGTGTGGGTGCCTGGCTGGGGAAAACTCCTATTTGGGAACAATGCTGGGATGTTGAACCACAGCAAGTCCCCTCAGGCGTAAGATTCTTAAGACTGTGACAGAGCCCACCTGCCCTTCTCAGGTTCCCCCTCTGCAGTTTGACAGAAGACCTAAGTATGGCCACAGACCACCCCTCAAACACTGGAAAGAAGCCAATCAGGAAAGGACGACCTAGCACCTGGCGCCCTCCAGCCAGTAAGGGTAGGACCTGAGAAGGAAAGAGAGGGAAGGGCAGGGGGCGGGATGATCATAACTTTGGAAAACAAGGACCCTCCCCTACAGTCGTTGGGCATTCACTGCATTAGCTTTCGAATGTCCCCTCTCTGTAAAGAGACCTTTCCTACTATTCTTCCTTTTTTTCTTAATTTATATCCAAGGTAGTTAGCATGTAGTGCAACAATTGATTTCAAGAGTAGATTCCTTAATGCCCCTTACCCATTTAGCCCATCCCCCTCACAACCCCTCCCCCCAGCAACCCTCAGTTTGTTCTTTGTATTTAAGAGTCTCTTATGTTTTGTCCCCCTCTCTTGTTTTTATATTATTTTTTGCTTCCCTTCCCTTATGTTCATCTGTTGTGTATCTTAAATTTCTCATACACCCAAGTGAAGTTATATGATATTTGTCTTTCTCTGACTGACTAATTTCACTTAGCATAATACCCTCTAGTTCCATCCACATAGTTGCAAATGGCAAGATTTCATTCTTTTTGATTGCTGAGTAACGCTCCAATGTGTATACAAACCACATCTTGTTTATCCATTCACCCGTCGATGGACATTTGGGCTCTTTCCATACTTTGACCATTGTTGGTAGCACTGCTATAACATGTGTCCCTTCAAAACAGCATACCTGTGTCTCTTGGATAAATACCTAATAGTTCAATTGCTGGGTCATAGGGTAGTTCTATTTTTAATTTTTTTGAGGAGCCTCCATACTGTTTTCCAGACTGGCTGCACCAGTTTGCATTCCCACCAGCAGTGCAAAAGGGTCCCTCTTTTGCCGCATCCTTGCCAGCATCTGTTGTTGCCTGAGTTGTTAATGTTAGCTGTTCTGACAGGTGTGAGGTGGTATCTCCTTGTGGTTTTGATTTGTATTTCCCTGATGATGAGTGATGTAGAGCATTTTTCATGTGTTGGTTGGCCATCTGGATGTCTTCTTTGGAAAAGTGTCTATTCATGTTTTTTGACCATTTCTTCATTGGATTATTTTTGGGGGGTGTTGAGTTTGATATGTTCTTTATAGATTTTGGATACTAACCCTTTATCTGATATGTCATTTGCAAATTTCTTCTCTCATTCTGTCAGTTGCCTTTTAGTTTTGCTGATTGTTTCCTTTGCTGTGCAGCAGCTTTTTATTTTGATGAGGTCCCAATAGTTCATTTTTGCTTTTGTTTTCCTTGCCTCCAGAGAAGTGTTGAGTAAGAAGTTGCTGTGGCTGAGGTCAAAGAGGTTTTGATCTTCCTTTCTAATCTTATACTATAATAAACTTTTTCTTGCTTCGCATTTTGTGTCCATCTCTTCATTTTTTGAAGCAGTAAGACAATGTATCCCATGATTACTATAGAAAAAAACTGTAACAATAGTATTCATACCCAAATTTCCCAATGTGGCTTAAGCATTCATTAAATAATGGAATATTTCTTCTCTTAAAGTAACATGATTTTAATGGGCTTCTTTTTGCAGTATGTATTTTAATTTCTTTAAAATTTTTATTCAAGATAACCTAACTTTGGGGTATCTGGGTGGCTCAGTCAGTTGAGCGTCTGTCTTTGGCTCAGGTTATGATCTCGTGGTTTCTGGGTTCAAGCCCCACATTGGGCTCTGTGCTTACAGCTCAGAGCCTGGAGCCTGCTTTGGATTCTGTGTTTCCCTCTTTCTCTGCCCCTCCCTTACTCTTACTCTGTCTCTCCTTCAAAAATAAATAAGCATAAAAATAACACCTAACTTTGGCTTCACAATCAGATGCTACAACATCTATATCTTTTGCAAAGTGAAATAAACTGTCAGCTTGCAGCTGCAGAGGCTGTGGCTGCCCCGTGGTCTCCTGCGCCTGCCAAAGGCTTCCCTCCTTAAGTTACCTTGTGCTTCTCCCCTTGTGACCACCACACCCTCCATCAGCCATCAGGGAATGTCTGTCCTGGTCTCTGGCTGAGTGTCTCCTCTGAGAGTGCAAAAGGCACAAAGACACTTGGAACTCAGCTTCCACCACAGTGTGACTTACGGAGGCATTGTCCTCAATCGGGACAGGTCCCCGCACCTGACTCTCATTCTAGGAGAACGCATATGAGTCCGCTGGTGTAACTTCCGAGGAGGAGTCCCTCGGCCCCACCCGTTCTGTGCACCTGTCTGAGTGCAGTAAGGAAGGTGACTCGCGCCAGTGAGCTCAGGTCGCTGATCTCATGATCGCGGACAGTATGGGGCTTCAAGACAGACGTTTATGATCCAAGATGGTAGATCAGTTGTTGCACTTTTCTGAGTCAGACAAGGAGCAGTTAGGACACAAAGGGACACAGACCGTGAGTGATACCTTTAGAGATGGAGCATCAGTAAGTTAACGTTCCCGGAAAACTGGGCAATGCTGCTGTTGTCAGAACCAGCCACCTCCCTCCCGTCTTCCTGTCTCTGTGCCTTCCTCAGCCTTGCGCATTCCCTCCTGACTTCCCATCTGATCCTCTCTTCGTCTTTGGCCTCATCTTCTTCTTGGTGAAAAGAGAGAAAACTTTCATGTGCAAAGAGCTCTCCGTGGCTTCTCTTCTTCCTTCTGACTGCCCCCGTTTTATGGTGAGCACAGTGCAGCAGGAGGTGGTCAGACTAACCTGTGCCCCGCACTTCGGTTGTCCATGGCCTTATCCCGTGTGTCATAGACCTGCGCATACCTCAAGGCCAGCTGGCTTCAAAACCTATGCTTTCAGCAAAATTCATCATAGACCAGAGATACTGGTATTGTGTTTTTAATTCCCCAAGAGCAGTGGCTCTCAAATTTTAGCCTCTGTTGGAACCTTGTGGAGAATCTATTAGAGCACCTATTGCTGGACCCACCCCCGGTGGTTCAGCTTCAGGAGGTCTGGGATGGGTCCTGAAATTTTGAAAATGTACCTTTCTGCCAAGTTCACAGGTCAGGCCGATGCTCTGATTCCATTGGCTTCAAATATTTGTTTCCAGTTTTCTCCTTTTGTGTTAGGAATTCCTCTGTGACACTTTCCATCTAACCAAAGTCACAAATCCCTTAGGGCTGGCCAATCCCTGGCCCAGACATTAAATCCAGCCAAGCCGATTAACTCAGCTAATACATGAACTCAATTAGGTGATAACTCATATGATTACATGTGACTTGATCCCTGTGATTTGGTCCCTTCCTTCTTCTCTGTTACCGACAGATAAGAGAGAGTCCTGACTGGGAAAGCCAAAGGAGGCAGTTATCCCAGTGCTGCCAGCCTGGCCTGTGGTTGGCCTGCGGATCATCAGCTGATAAGTCCCTTGGCCCAGCTGCCTGTACACTCCCTCTCCCCCCACCCCTCCCCCTCTTCAGAGACGGTTAAGATCTTCTGGTCTTTGCTGCTCTGCTGTCCCACAGTGATGGCCATTTCCTTTGATTCTTCCTGGTGGATTCTTATTGAGCTTCCTGGATCTGGATCTCACATACCATGTCTTCCTGATTTTTAGATCATCTTCTGAGACTCTGATGAGACATATACTCACTTCTCTATTCCTTGAGCCTTTGCACTTTCATGTTCATAGTGGTATATAATATAATATGTATATATATATATTTTCATATACATATATATAGTGTATATATATAGATATATGTATAGATAGATATAGATATACATATAGACAAGGGATACACACACAGAAGCCACCACAAATGGAAAGTCTAAACTTTCACATATCAATGGATATGTGATATATATTATAATATGTATAATTATATATGACATAGGAGTATACACATATTACACATAATATATAAAATCTATCTTTTTATATTCAAACATACTTTATGTTCACTGTTTATACACACAAAGTCTATATATACATATGTAGTGAAAATAAAATATATTGAATATAAGGGCTCCTGGGCAGCTCAGTTGGTTAAGCTTTCGACTCCTGATTTTGGCTCCAGTCATGATTTCATGGTTCACTTCGTGAATTCGAGCCCTACATAGGGCTCTCTGCTGACAGTGTGGAGCCTGCTTGGGATTCTGTCTCGCCTTGTCTCTCTACCCCTACCCCACTCATTCACTCACATTCTCTCTTTTTCTCAAAAATAAGTGAACTTAAAAACTAAATATACTTACTATAAAAATATATAATTTTATTATATATTGTATATAATGTCTAATTTTATACATCATATACTATGTGTAGTATGTATGCACTGTATTTTGTATCCATCTATCCATCTGCCTACCCATCTAGGTTAGCTTAGACTGTTCGTTTCTGGAAACTGTTTATCAAAAGGGAAGTCCAGGGGACCAGGCTTGGCAGGTTCTGTTAGGACGGTCCCTGGCTTCTGGGACTGCTGAGCTCTCAGCATGCCTGCTTTCACCTCATTTTTCTCAGAAATTTATTCAGTGTTTGTTTCTTTAAAAATTTTTTTAATTAAAATTTAATTTTGAGAGATGGAGAGAGAGTGTGAGCAAGGTTCGGAAGGGCAGAGAGAGAGGAAGACACAGAATCCGAACTAGGCTCCAGGCTCTGAGCTGTCAGCACAGAGCCCATTGTGGGGCTCGAACTCACAGACTGCGAGATCATGACCTGAGCTGAGGCTGGACGCTCAAACAACTGAGCCCCCCAGGCGTCCCAGTGTTTATGTTTCTTACTGTGAGCTGTTTACAGATACTGCTCATGTCCCGAAGCTTGGCTGTCGTTAGCCCTCCCGAGAACGGGAAATTAGAATCGGACTGAAGAAAGAGGTCAGCAGAGATGTGCGCTCATTCCTGGGATGTCACCCAGATGGAAGTCTGTAGCGATGGGCACCCGGGGCGGTGAATGGCAGAAGGGAAGTGCTTACCTAAGATGTTTCCATTCAGCCTAGAGCCTGCTTCTTACAAGTGAACGATACACTTGGAATTCGCACACGGACATAGATACTAGTCATCTCTCAGAAATTTTGTGATGGCTTATTGAGATATGAGAAGCATTTCATAACTGAGGTATAAATCATGATTTGTAAAAAGATCTTCTTCATTTCCCATGCTTCTCTCTTTTTGTGCTGGAAGAAATACACTTGTACAAGTGACCCAGTTATACTTTACTATGACAAGTGTCTACACATCCTGTCAGACAAAAACAGAGTCGCAAGAAGCCACTTAATAATAAAGTAGGAAATCTGTGGGTTTTGAGAAGAACCAGATTTTTATTACCGCTTCCAAGATCTACTCAGTTTGAAGTTGTTCCATGAGGTAGTGAATGAAATGTCCCCACTGGGGATTCTGGGTTCTATTGTTAGCAACTCATTGTTTCTCCATCTGGAGGAGAGAGCTAGTAATTGCTACCACTTACTACCCTGGATATGCGTGGGGATTAATGAGTCACACACAAGAAGCCAAATGGAAAGTCTGAAAGAGGCAATTTACTCCAGTGAAGTGATTACCCATTTCATGTTAAATGTGCATTTTCAAGAAACCATCTGAGTGTCTTCTGCAATAACTTGAATCCAACCTTGCTTTCCGCATTCCTCTCGGCCCAGAGAGGCCTGGTTAACGACAGCTTTAAAGGTCCCTCCGCGCGCGTGCGCACGCGCGCACACACACACACACACACACACACATTCACACACACACTCACTGAAGGTACACAAAAACAAGGAATTTAAAAAGATGCTCTCAATTTCACCAACTTTATTTACCATATGGTTGTGTTGCCTTTCTTCTTCCTTGACAAACAAGGACAAATCTAGCAAAGCATGATTAGTATTAAGTACTGAGAACACTTACAGTTGTTATGAAATTAGCAACATAAGACTTCCCTGCACCTTCCCTGTTCCTCTCCTTGAGATCCCCTCTTCTCTAGATGGACTGTGGGTCATACTTCAGGTCATGGCTACGTTCTCTTGTTCTGACATAAATAAGTCTTGTTCCTGCCTGTTGACTTTCTGTTGTAGAAAGATACATTCTTCCTAGACACAGAGTGGACATTTTTCTTCTGCTTCCATAAGTTATGAGGCAAGGGAACCATAGAGTCTTGACATTTTCCAGAAGCTACACCAGAAGCAGATACAAGTATTTCTTCTGTGATTGTTTCTAGTCCTGGATCTCCAAATCCATCTGAAGGCCCTGTCATCACTACCATCATGTCTCCAGGGCTCAGAATTTGAAGAGCAGCTTGTGGGGTGGGGGTGGGGGGCAAGAATAGGACCTTTCTCTCCCCATGAAATCAACATTGAAGCTCTTGCTCTAATTTCCCCAGAACAAGCCACAGCTACCCCTGGGTTGAGAAGTGACTTGAATAGATAATGTATTCTTTTTGTATTCTTTATGGTCTTACATCTGTTTGTGTGTCTATCATCTATCTATCTTCTATGTGTCTATGTAATAGGCTTGATCTATTGATGCTTAAAAACCTGGTTCTAGAAACCAAGCTTTGTAGCAATGTTTACTTGAAGTTTGGTAAAATACAGGGAATGAAACCTCAATTTAGGCAGGAAGGTACTGAATAAATACCTGCACTATGTAGGTTTAAGTCTTCACTCCTTGATTCATTGGTTGTATATCCTTCGTTAAGTCACTTAACATCTTTATGCCAAAGACATATCTGTGTCATCTGATTTCATAGGGTCTTTAGGAGGATTAAGTAATACATTTGACGAGTGCTCATGATGATTCTCAGTGCATAAAAAAATCATCAAATATTGGACATTATTTTACTAAATTATTATCTTGATATAGAAGAAAGCAAACCTCTAAATGTATTCCTCCTGTTTGATATTTTAATATAACATATTGTATTCAGGCCAAGGAACAATTCTGAAGTTTTGAAAGCAGTATTGCTTTTCTTGAAGACTGGAAGACAGATTGAAAGGGATAGTGTGATTCATTCAGGTTGGTAAGGTGAGTTGACACTTGAATTCAGATCTTTCTGAGGCCAAAGCTCACAACAACCTTCCAACACATGTATAATTGCTGCCCTCACTTTACAGACATTCCCAGCCATTCATTGTTTATGAAATTTCCCTGAAGACACATCAGTAGCAAGTGGGGCAGTCTGTTTTCAGTTAGGATGCTTCTGACTGAAAGTCATATAGCTTAAAGTAAAATGAATCACATGACTCAAAAACTCCCTTAAACAGTAAAGAAAATATATTATTATATGGAACCAGGAGTCTAGAAGTAGACTGTTTTGTATGACAGTTACTGAAGGACCCAGTAACACCGTCAGCAGGCAGTCTTTGTACCTGTCTCTGCCACCATCATTGGTGGTGATCCCATCATGGCTGCGCAGAGGCTGTTCCAGGCTTCACATCTCTGCACCAAAGACCAAGACTCGGAGGAATGCCCCTGTATATGTTTCTTTTTAAGAGAAAGAGTATTTACCCCAAATATTTTTCTCATATTTTATGGCCATGCACGTGTCCCAAGGATAACCAGTAACATAACTGAAATGACTTCTGTTGGTTTAGATAGACTCCTGAAGATTTCACGCACGTCCTCCCTTCCGGAGTTTGGAGACGCAAGGGAACACAAAAAGGCAGCTCTCACTGTTAGTGGTCAATAGTGAGTGTGTGCCTACAATAAGATTTGAACCAGGCGGTCTAGTTAAGCAATTATTATACCTGTTGTTTTCTTAGTAGGTGATGTGCTTTGAGATCCCCAGCGGAACACTCAGGTTCAGTAATTTGCTGGAGGCACTCACAGAACTCAGAAAAGCCATTATACTCACAGTTGCCCCTATTTCAGCAAAGACACAGACTGAAGTCAAAGAAGGGAAGGGATGTTTAGGGCTGAGTCCAGGAGAGATCAAGAGAAAATGCCTAGTCTTCTTGTTCCTTCCTGGTTGTGAGACAGCATTTGCTTCTCCAGGCACTGACAAATGACACGCATGCATGGTGGGTAGCCAGCCAGGGACGCACAGTGAGCCTTGCCATCCGTAGCCGTGAGTGACCGCCCACGTGGCTCTCTGTAGTCAGCCAGCACTGCAGAGTTCAAGCTCATGCCATGTGGTCTGTGCTTTCCACACAATCACGTCGTTAGCACAGACTCTCTGCCCTGGCACGAGACCTCTAGTGAGCAGGTACTTTTCTCAGGCAGGAGGGTGTTCCCCAGGGTTAGGGGTTGCCTCCCAGGGCAGGTCAAGGGCTGAGCAGTCGTTTAATATGCAGGTGAGGACAACCTAGCTCTGCTGATGTTTGCTGCCCTGGTGATAATGCCAGATGCAGAGTACTTCTAGAAGTTTTAAATAAGGGGCATGGATGTGTGCCATCATGTTTTATACTGAGTCCTCTTAAAATGGGGCAATTCACTTCTCTATGTTTTAAATAGTTTTGAATAAATATATCACTTAGCTTCTGCGATCCTCATATTTTAAAATATGTAGCTGGTTACTGATATGTATCAAGTGGATGCATGACAAATAATATCTGATGATTATAAAGCAACCCGTCTGTGGTTCCTGGAAAGACAGTGGATGTTTTGCATGGAATTTTCACTTTTGGTTTTAGGGTAATCAGATGTGTTCAGATTTATATATATATATGATTATGTGATGTATGATACATATATATATATGATATATATATATATATATATCATATATATATATGTTTTATGTCTTATGCTGGGAAAATATGTACCTTACTGTTTTTTTAAATTAGGAAATATCAACACTCCCTGTGAAAACTAGAGTGGGTATTAGTGGCTAGAATGACCTATGCTTTTTTCGTGAATGTACAACCAGCATTTTGATTCCATAGGCTTTGGTTTTGACTTTGGAATTGAACACACTTGGATTTTCGTATGCCATTTTTTATTTGCTTCGTACAGGGGCAGAAGCACTCGTTCAGTGTCTCACCTTACCTAGTTACAGACTTGCTAGTCCTGAAGAAAATATGCCATTCCTGAGAACGCCTTTTACACAGTGCATCTCTGAGTCCTCCCCGCCCCGAGCCTGCGGGCTGTGTTCTAGAAACTCAGTTGTCCGTGTTTATTTCACCATCATTGTAATTCCTGTTATACTCAATGTGAGTGTTTTAAATTGTGCTTGATTTCGATTTTGTGAGAAAAAGGGAGCTCATGATATATATTATTTTCAAGGATTTTTTAGTTTATAATTTCTTCAGTGATAGAAAATTAGAGGGGAAATGGTAGGAAAAAGAGATATCAACAACTATTAGATACATGGGTGGCGGGAGTCAGCAGGGCCCAGGGGTTAACAATGGAGGTGCCAGGTACTGGGATAGTCACTAAGGAAAGATCAGGTGCTTTTATCTTTTTCTTTTTAAGTTGGAATTTATACTTTTACAATGATAATTACAGTTTTTAAACCCTGTTGCTTCATTCCATCCCCACCCTTGTCAGAGAGCTTCCTTCCTGAAGAGGGATGGCAAACCAGAGTGCTAAACTCTAAAGAATATCACCGACATGAGACCCAGCCTTTCCTGCAGCTGAAGAGGGGAGCACACGGGGGTGGCTTGAATGGAACAGAACAGGCATGCAGACAGCAGGCACGTGGACACTGGGTCACGACATCTGCTGCCACCACCTTTTCCATTGAAGTCATTTCTGGTTTTAAATATCATTGGAATGAATCGTTAGACTGACGTTCTTTTTAAATTAATTGTTTTTAAAGAAACTCTAGTAATTCAGAATCAACTCTTTTATGCATTAAAACAAAGGCAGCCTGCTTGGCCTAACCCATCAGCCACACGCATCCTAGGCTAAGATTTTTATCACTGCAGTTTTACTGAGATGTGTCTAGAAGCTTTTGATAATTCTTTCAGAAATAAATAAATACATAAATACATAAAAATAAAAGAATATATTGTATTAAAATAGAGGTACTCAGGGATACTCTTTAGTTTTATTTTATTTTTTTAATTTATTTATTTTTAACTCAATGAGGGTAACGGGGAGCAGAGGTTAGGGACAGAGGTCCAAGGAGCAGAATACGGTTCTGGCTGCTCTGATGAAAGGATGTCCCCAGCAAGCACGACTGGCCCAAGACTTGACCTTTCTGTAATACGATGATTCTAGCACCACATACTTAAAAGTTAGTGATAGAAATCATAGCTTCTTTTCCCCCTTAATTGCCTCAGTGTTTTTAATCTTGCGATAAAATTGGGGATTTTTGTTATATTAAAGTTCTCTACCAAGAACTTTAAAGAAAGGGCTTGCTAAATTTTCTCCTGGCACTAATAAAAACCACAGTGACAGAGTCTAGGTAGATAATAATCACATTGTTATATCCATAGTGGCAAATCAACGGTGATTATACCCAGTGTCATGGAATCAATGTCTCCCTATCATCCAGCTTATAACTTGAGGACCACTCATTTGCAGTTTGGAAGTGCAGGAAGCCAGCTGTCCAAGAGTGTTTCCTCTGTCAGTCTATCAGGGATAAGCCAGATTATCTTGGGTGCAGGGGGAATTCAAGTTTTAAAGATAGATTAAGGCCTTCAGGTCATTTGTTTACCTATTCGCACCCAAGGCAGAAAAATCCCAACTCCCTTCAAGATCAGTCCTTGGAGAAAACTATATTTACTGAAAAGCTATACCTAGAACATTTCCCTTGAACTGCTAAACCCTACCCTCCACTCAAAGACTTTGATTTTTCATTATTTGACCCTAATTGAACTTGCTGAAATCACCAGTGTTGCCAAACCAATAGAAATGTTTTAATCTCCTATGTACTTGACTCCTTAGCCTCATTGCAAACTGTTCACAACTTTTCATCTCGGAATTCTCTTATCTGCTCCCCCGACACCACATACTGCCTCCCTACCTGCTCCTTCTCCGCTGCTTGGCTGTTTTATCTGCTGGTTTTTACCTCAAAATGTTCACTCACTCCAGACTCAGCTGTTGGCTGGCTTCTGTTCCTCAAATCAGCCATTAGCTGATCTATAGTGTAATCCTACTGTGCGCTAGTCCCTCAACAGATTCTGGGGGTTGGATAGTGAACAAGACAGACAAATCTCTGCCACCAAGGGACTCACGGAATGTAGAAAGAGTCCCAGATGCATAACTAACATAACTTCTATTAACAGCGGGGTGTGTGCTCGTTGTTAGCTTAGCTAAGATGGCCACGGAAGGCTTCTTGGGAAGGTGCATGTGGGCCGGTCTCTGTGTGCTAACAGGGCAGTGATGTGAAAATGTGGCTGAAGGACCAGCACATGGCAATAAACACACTTGGCTGGTTCAAGGTAGGCCAGTGTGGAACCCCATTCCAGATCACATCAGTGATTCCCATTTTAGGTATCACGTCTATGGTAATGGATCCTGTGTTTCTGTACGAGCTCACTTCTGCCCGTCCACACACGCACACGCATTACGTGTCCTGATGTGCGCATTGGGCTGTCTGTTAGCACCTGCGATGAGCAGATCAAAAATGGACCCTTCAGCGTTCTGATCTTGATCTGCTCTCCTCGTAATCTGCTCTTCCTCTGCACAGGAAACGTTAGCTCCTTCCATTCAGCACTTCAAACAGATAACTGCATTTTCTTCAATCCTTATGACAAAACCAGTCACACAGTCTTTTCCATTTCCCTCCAACGCAATAAGAGCTGTCACCTGCTCCCCCGTCACCCGTGTCCACGCAAGCCTCCACCATCTTTTGTGAGGACTCTGTGGACAGCTTCCTCCGTCTGTCTGCCTCTGCATCTGACCTTCCCCGGCCCAGTCCTCTAGGGGCAGCCAGGGTGAAGTACTTGATGTAAATCAGACCTTCCCAGCTAGTGGTTTCCCATCTGGTTCTTACCTCCTCTCCAGCCGCAGTGAGACGGGCAAATGGCCTTCTCCCTCTGGTCCTCGGAATGTTTCCGTATCTTTCCTTACCAAGGGCTCGATTTTGGGTGTTCACTTGCCATGAGGGTGACAGCGTCCACTCTGCACCCGAGCTACAGGCACCCAACCCTCGAGTGTCAGTCGAAATGCCATCGCCCTTCCGGGCCCCACCTGCTGCTGCCCTGAATCCTGTGCCCCCTCCATTCCCTGTCTTTCTCTCTGATGGTATTCTGTTCTATCCTTTGTGGCACTGGTTCTGTGTTGTAACTGCATATTGCTCTGGGATTTTATTGTTTGCTGCCTCTTCCACGAGGCCTTCCTGGTTAGCCCCCCCATCTGGGGTGTCCAGTTAGTACGCTGCTGAACGGGTGGCAGAGGACTGCACGGAAACGGCCACAGTTAACGTGCTGTGTCTGTCTTCAAGTGTGATTTCCATGGTGACGTGGCTTACTAGAACATATCAGAGGAATAATCATTTGAATTGTTTGCTTCTTATGAATAAAGATGTCATTTCTTCAAAAAATACGTTAACATGACTTGCTGGCTTTTAAATATAACACAATAGCACTATAAGCAACCAATACAAATACTGTGCAAACAGAATTTCAAATCCACCTATGTCTAAGTTGAAAGGTATGATTTTCTATACAACTAGGTTTGAGTTACGAGATGGATGCTAAACCCTGTGTTTTTGAATGGCAATTCCAGTTATATTTCTTAGCCTTTGCTTACACTATGCAAATAAACTTGCTTGCTTTTTTTTTTTTTTTTTACTTTATGGAAGTACAAGTTGCTTTCTCTATAATATTATTGTGCCTGTATTCTTTCTGTGTCTCTCCTCTGGTATTTTCTGTCCTCACAATCTTTTATAAGTAGACTTGTGTTCCATAACACCCCTGGATGAAATTTCCCCAGGGTGGGAATCACAGAGACAGATTCCAGGAATATTGGAGTTGAGAGAGTGCACTGAAATAATGCAGCCTAAGGTGTTCTTAGGGAAGGGAGCAGAGAAAACACTGGCAGCAAGATCTCTTTTATTGAACAGTTCCAAGCATGCTGCCTGCACCGTCAGTAACTGTCACAGTAACACTGCACAGTAGGTATTTCCGCTGGGGAAATAGAGGCCCATGAGGGGTGAAGGACCAGCTTGCCCACAGTCTGCAGCCGTTATGAGAGCATCTGTCTCTGACCCCAGCCCCGGCACCGCCCCACCGTGAAGATCACTGCAGGGTTCTGCACTCTCTTCTGCACCTGTTATGGAGTCTCCAGAACTGAACAATAAAGAGTGACACTGTGTTATTCAGTTTTTAATCAGTAATTTTCTGTATGTTTCTAACACAAACCATGTATTTATTTTTTCAGTCTGTGTCCTCTAATAATGATCTCTGATTACTTTCCTTCATTTATCAAGCATTATAGTTTGGCCTTTCGGGAGGAAAGATGTTGCCAAATTAGCTTAAATGGTATCTTTTCTACTTTCTACCAAAGTTCCATTTTCTAAGGAACCATAAAAATGTTAAGTGTATTCCCATGGTAAGTACCATTTAAAAAAGTGAAAATTCAATTCAGAGTTTGGAGAAAATATTTGAGAATAAATATATTTGAGAATAAAAATATATATTTGAATACACACACACACACACTCAGTTCATCTTTTATGTTTCTGAGTAAAACCACATATACCATGTATAACTAAACACACACACCTCTGCAAAATGAAGGAGACCATGTCTGAATGTCACATGGAATACATAGATGAAAGAACAGGAAAGAAAGAAGTAAGACTCTGCCTCTCATCAACACGCACATTCAGAACACATCTCTGTGGTTTGACCCTCACCTGGATCACTGACTTGTGCCCTCCGTATATCTACCGCCCCTTTATAGGCGAGTCTGCTGCGTTGTGTGGATGACCCCTATCACCTCTGCCTTCCCGTCCCTTTGCCAGTGCTGTCCCCATGCCAGGCGCCGCCGCCTCCAGCAGCCCTGGGACAACTCTTGCTGTGTCTGTAATCACCTGTGCCTCAAGCCCCAGCCTGGGAGGCCCTCAGGCACAGGCTGGGATTCTTGCTCTCTTCCTTTCGTTTTCACCCCCCCCCATTTCCTCTTTTCCTTCTGATTCTTCCTCCCTTTCTTCTTTATCTTCTTTCTCTCTTTCCGCCCCTTTTGTTATTCTATTTTCTTAAGACTGCATTAGAGTGGTTTTAGGTACAGAGACGCCCCATGTACTTCCTAAGCACACACCACACAGCCTCCTCCGCTATCAGCGTCCCCACCAGAGGGTGTGTTTGTTACAGCTGACAAACCTTACACTGGCACACAGTTATCTCCCCGAGTCCACAGTTCACAGTAGTGTGCGCGCCTAGTGTGGTATGTTCTTTCGCTTTGGACGTGTATCTATCATTAGGATGTCAAGCAGAGTATTTTCACTGCCCTGGAAATCCTCTGTGCTCTACCTTCTCACCCTCGCCCATTCTCTACCCCTGGAAACCACTGGTTATTTTCACGGCTCCACATTTTGCCTTGTTGAGAAAATCATACAGTTGGAATTGTATAGTTTGTCACCTTTTCAGATTGGCTTCTGTCACTTAGCGATATGCACTTGACATTCTTCCATGTCTTCATGGCTCCTATTTCTTTCTTTCTGTCCATCGCTCACCTCATGAAGGATATCATGGTTGCTTCTGGGGGTTAGAGTTACCAGTAAAGCTGCTGTAAACATTCACATGCAGGTTTTGTGTAGACACAAGTCTTCCACACATTGGGGTAAACACCAAGGAGTGTGATGTGTGGATCATGTGGTAAGATATGTTTAGTTTTGTAAGAAATCACTAAACTGCTCTTCAAAGTGGTCCCACCGTCTTGCATCCCCACCAGTGGTGAGAATTCCGGTGGCTCCACATCCTTGTCAGCGTTCGATGATGTCATGGGGCAGGGTTGTGGCCCCCTTTATTTCCAATAACTTAAAAAAATCTTAGATTCTTTCAGTTACCAGATACACGTAAGGAAAATGATATTCTTGTACTAAAACCAGAAAGCCATAAACATGCTTCTTTTCTAGGGGCTATTTAATTTCTTGGTGGGTGTTACTCTCAAGAACTAAGATGTGGCATGCAGGGCATGTAGGCTTCCTTGTGCAGCGCTGCTCTGTGCAGCTCCACCTGCTGGGTGCATGTCTGCATTTAGGTGCCATCCCCCGGCTTCCACCACACCCTTGGGGCTCCCCGACTTCCCTGGAAGTGGCAGGAGAGGGCTGCAGAAACGCTGCATTTTTAAAAACACACCCCTGCCTAGCTTGTTAGGTGGGATATGCTTATTAGGGACAATGTATAATTACTGAGGTATTAATATATTTTTCTATCTGCCTCCTCTCACACCTGGGCTTTTGGTGAAACCTAGTATGTGCTGCCTCCGAGTGGCATTCTTCCAGTAAGCACTTGCATCATGACTGCCTCCTAGCTTCTGTACATCAAAGCTAAAGTACTTTCTCAGGAAAGTAAATGTAAAGGTCCACATAAATGATTTTAAATTCAAATCTGTAAGTTGTGTCCATAGAAGCACTCCCTGACAAGGAAGGTAGGTACGTTCGTGGCATGAAGCTCCCCTGAGAAAGCTGTGTGGGCTAGACTACATGGCAGATCTCTGCTTTGTTCTCACACATATCTTTTTCTCTTTGAAGAAAGAACCTATTTTCATTATTTGATAACACAACTATGTAAATAAATACGGCCAACATGTACAGCTTCCCTGTACAACTTTCAATAATCATTAAGTGATCATGACCGGAGTGGTTTACAAGTCAGCAAATTAAGGTTAGGTAATAAGGGAGGGCATCCATCAACTCATCCACTCTTTTCTCTATTTTGTTCCCATAAAAACAAACCTATACCACATATTCTGTTTTATAATCTGCTCTTGGGGTGCCTGGGTGGCTCATTGGTTAAGTGTCCAACTCTTGATTTTAACTCAGGTCATGATCCGAAGGTCGTGGGATCAGGCTCTGTGTCAGGCTCTGTGCTGAGTGTGGAGCCTGCTTGGGATTCTCTCTCTCCCTCTCTCTCTGACCCCTACCCCCTTGCACTGTCTCTGTCTCTCAAAATAAATAAACATTGAAATATATATATGCATATATATATATAAAGATTTATATTTTAATATAAAATATATAAAATCTGATTTTTATGTCATAGGCCTTTAGGATTATTTACATCGGTATTAATACTGGAAGTAAAATGTTTATTAGGTCACATATTTATGAAGCGCACATAAGTTCTGTTCAGTTTTAAAAACCTTTGTCTGGGGCGCCTGGGTGGCTTAGTCGGTTGGGCGTCCGACTTTCGCTTGGGTCATGATCTCGCGGTTTGTGGGTTCGAGCCCCGCGTCGGGCTCTGTGCTGACTGCCAGCTCAGAGCCTGGAGCCTGTTTCGGTCTGTGACACCCTCTCTCTCTGACCCTCCCCTGCTCACGCTGTCTCTCTCTCTCTCCTAGAAATAAATTAAAAAAAAAAAAAAAAAAAAAAAGAATTTAAAAACCTTTGTCTATGGGGGCACCTGGGTGGCTCAGTCAGTTAAGCTTCCAACTTTGGGTCAGGTCATGATCTTGCAATTCATGGGTTTGAGCCCTGCATCGGGCTCTGTGCTGACAGTGTGGAGCCTGCTAGGGATTCTCTCTCTCCATCTTTCTGCCTCTCCCCTGCTCTCCCTCTCTCTCTAATAAATACATGCATACATAAAGAATCTTTTCCTGATAAATGAATTCAGTAAAGTCACAGGATACAAACTCAACATATAGAAATCTATTGCATTTCTTTTTTTTTTTTTAATGTTTTATTTATTTCTAGGAGAGAGAGAGAGAGAGAGACAGCGTGAGCAGGGGAGGGTCAGAGAACCCTGAGAACCGCGAGATCATGACCTAAGTGAAAGTCGGATGCCTAACTGACTAAGCCACCCAGGCGCCCCTGCATTTCTATATACCAATAATGAAATGGCAGAAAGAGAAGTTAAGAAAACAATCCTATTTACAATTGTACCATAAATAATAAAATAGGAATAAATCCAACCCAAAGAGATGAAAGACCTGTACTCTGAAAACTATAAAACACTGATGAATGGGGGCACCTGGATGGCTCAGCCAGTTAAGCATCTGACTTCAGCTCAGGTCATGATCTCAGGGTTCATGAGTTTGAGTCCCGCATCAGGCTCTGTGCTGATAGCTCGGAGCCTGGAGCCTGCTTTGGATTATCTCTCTCTTTCTCTTTGTCCCTCTCCTGCCCATGCTCAGTCTCTCAAAAATAAATAAGCATTACATTTTTTAAAAGTTAAAAATATAAAAAAACATGAAAAATAAAAACCTTTGTCCATAAATGAATATTATCTTCTCAAAAACACCCTCTTGGCCAAATATTTGTAAAAATGAGTTAATATGTTAAGAATGATGTAGGTCTTGAAATCAGAAACTCTGATATATGTATCAGCTACACAAATAGGATATACTAACTACCCTCCCAACCCCACTTTCCTGTTTCCCAAACAGGAAATGTAATCATTTCCTTACAGAGATTTTGTGAAGATTAAATTATGTAACATATTTAAAAGTGCCGCCACAGCACATCACGTGCCTCAATTCCTCTCTTGCCATTCCTTACACAAATTAAATTATATATTTTTTGTAGAAATAAACAGAATATTAATATTAGATTCTTACCCTTTTCATATTTACATATATATAACTTAATGATGGTTAGGAGCATAAGAAATATAACCTGATATATTCAAATGAGTTGATAGAAGTCAAAAAGCATAGTCAGACTTCAAGTAACCTACAAAGTTTTTTTGTTGATTTTTCATATCTAGGAACTCAGGACTAGAGGTGATAGGCATTTATTGCTTTACACCAGTTTAAATTGGTGTAACTTAAGAATTCATAATTTGAAAAGTTGAAACATTATACACATGCTATATCATCGAGTGGGAATTATTATTTCTCCCATGTATTTATACCTTTGGATTTTCAAAATGACCATTGACGTTATAAGAAATATACTTCATGATAGTCAAAAACTGTATTCTCCCTCCTGATTACACATTTGCAGAACATCTGAATAATATATAAAATGAAATTATACATCACATGAGGATGTGCTGAAATGAGAGTTTTCAGAGTGAGCAAAGCAATTTGATTTATTAATGCATTAATTATAATGTTAAACTATGTGTATCACATAAATCCCCAGAGAAGTTAACATTTCTGCCATCTTAAATACTTAAAATAGTTTTAGTCATTCTCTTATTATATAGTATCACTGTAAACAAATTTCAATAAATGGATATTATAAAACGTGTGATAGACAAACCATTTATATTAAGTAGCATTGATTTATTAATATTAATATTATACATTTAAAACAATTTCACATAAGCAAATATAATTATAAATATATATCTGAATATTTATTTCTATTTAATGTAAAATTTAAGTTACTTAATGGCCTTATATGAATACATATGAAATACATATAAAAGTGATAAATGTATACATCAAATATATGATGCATGTTAATAGAAGTTATATTTACTGTGTTAGAATACCTTTAAATATAAGTTTCTGAAATCACTTATAAACTATTATGAGAAAGAAAATTTCTATGGGCACTCGTCACTCAGGTATCTATTTTTTATTTTTGAGATCTAAGAATTAACCAACTAAGCTTTTATGATGTAGATTAAGTATATTTCATATTAAATATCAAAATATGTGTATTGTAATATAAATGTAGCATAATTTCATATATGTACGTATGTATGTGTGAGTGTGTGTGTGTGTGTGTGTGTATGTGTATATATATATATATACCTGAATGAATTACAGTACACGCTGTGAGATTTTCCCACTCTTTCTCACATCTCTGGGTTATGCACAGTAACACACATCCTACGGAAACCACCATGAATTGGCCTCGTCAGATGCCGGCTCTACTGTTAGAAGACTGTGTATAATTAGGTGTGCTGTGACATATCTTTGAGAAGCCCTAAACATTTTTCAAGAATCCTAAGTCTAGTGTCCTTAAATTTGCACAAGGAGACGGAAGCAGAAATTATGGGCGGTAAGACCTCAAGCTAAGGCTGCTTTGTCCCCGGGTGGTGGCCACCCTGCGTCCGTGGGAGTCGGGACAGGTGCACAGAGACATCCCTGTGTGGTGCCCGCCCGCGGGAGGATGGGCCGAGTCAGGGCAGTGGGTGTGAGGGCAGTCCCCTGGGCTCTGGCATAAACTTCCATGCTGTTAATTTTGTAGACGTCATTGAGGCTGGTTTCATACGAGCATATTCTTATTTTTCATTTTATTTGAGTACCAAATAAATATCTCTGTTTAATTTGAAGACACACAAGGAAAGTACTCCCACTTGGAACATTTGCTGCCATAGTAATTTTAGCAGTTGGAGGGATAATTACTCATATCATAGCTCTAATGAGAACTTCTTGTTTTCTCCCCTGGCAGAAAAAGAATCTAGAAGAGGCAGTGTTAAAGGAGAAAAATAAGTCTTAATAGTGAGAGAATTTGTAGTGTTTACAATGACCTGGACCATAAGATCTCTGCAGGTCATGTTAGAATAATGTCAGAAAGATGGGGTTTTCAGTGACGGCCAAATCATCCTTATTTGTTGTGCAGTTGAGAACCATTAAAGTTTTTGAAAGTTTCTTGATAATATGTTCATTAATATGTAATATTTTATTACATAAGAAACTAAAATATATTTTATTTTTAAATGTTTATTTATTTTGAGAGAGAGAAAGAGAGTGTGACTGAGGGAGAAGCAGAGAGAGAAGGGGAGAGAGAGAATCCCAAGCAGGCTCCGCACTGTCAGTGCTGTCAGAGCCTGGACGCCGGGCTTGATCCCATGAACCACAAGATCATGATCTGAGCCAAAGTCAAGAATTGGATGCTTGACTGGCTGAGCCACACAGGTGCCCCTAAAATATATTTTAAAAATAAGTTGCTATAAACTAAGTGTTGAAGAGTAGGCAATAGAACTGGAAATAAGAGAACATAGCAAATTAAGATCTAAAAGTCAGGGTAGTGAACATTCAATGACTAGTGTTTTAAAAGTCAGCAAATTAATGGGGTGAGAAAAGAGAGAGAGTCCAGACAAAATGTCTGGTATTATATTAAATTTTTGGAAAATATAGCCCTAGACTCTCACACAGGGGCTTCACGTTCTGTAATTCTGCTGCTTAAGAGGTGTTTCCTTGTCGATTTAATCCAAGGTTCCAAACACTACAGATCGAAGCAAGATGTTTTGAGAACTTATTTCTCTGCCAGCTCTCCCTTTCAAACCCTAATGTTGCACTGGTGATAAGACTTTTTTCATCCAGATGTCACTAATTCGTGTTTTACTAATTTCTATAAAGCTTTTCAGTATTGCTTACTGTTCTGTGATGGAATCAACTGCTGGCAAAGACTGTGTACATGTTCATCAGAAACAGAGAACAGTTACCCCTGATTCTGGGGTACCTGTGGAAATATCCCATGTGATACTCTGTTCAGCAAGAATAACCCTGTGAGAACGGAATGAAACAAACTAGTACAATAGCAAAATGTGGTGGAAATTTACATTTAATTATGTTAGTGGTTTAGCGTTTGCTTTTTTTAGGAAGAAACAACAGGAGTAAGTTTTTATTCTTGCCGAGATAAAACTTGCAAGCCAAAAAGAGGAAATGCATTAAAAAGTAGACGTTGCTTTGCATGTCAGTAAAGAAAGAGTGAGCCTATTTAACGTGGAAGGAACAAGTGTCAGGGCTGAGTCAGTCCAGCCTGATTGCAGCAGGAAAGTATGAAGTTGACAGTGACCCCCAAGCACACATGCCAGGCATGGGAAGGGGGGAAGCATTGCCACCAGCGATTTCAACAGAACGCGCTCTGTATAACAACACTTTTTATTGTTCTGGAAATAAAAACATGACACCCCCCTGAAGGTTTAAAATGGTTAGAATTAGTCTCAAAATTGATCCTGCTGAAACATATCTTTAGGTCTCTATAGAAACAAGTATCAAAAATAAGAATGTGGTGTAATAAATCACAGGAGCAATGCCACCAGAAAGTCTGATTTCCTTTAAATGGATCTTGTTCTGCACTGGTTTTCCAAAGGTATCCAGACTAAACTTTAACACAGAAGATGGCACCTTACACGAAGATTTGAGTTTTCATGCCGGTCTGTAGCTCCAGTGCCCTGGGGGCAGCTTGGGGCCCCATGTGGGAAGCCTCTGAATCTGGTCTTTTTACCGCAGGAGAATTGCCACCAGATGGTATTGGAGCTGAACCCTCCTGGCTTAAAGCATATGGTTTCCCATGTGTACCTTAGACTGGGAACATAGATGAAAACACCCTTTTACTTCACCTTGTGGTGCTTAGCGTATTTCCATCATAAATGGAATTTTATTATTAAGAATCTTTTAACATTGTCTTTTAAAGGTCTTACTTTAAGTTACAAAGCCCTTGCCCATCCGCTGTCTCACTAACTTATTGCAGGAAATGTAGGGAAAGGAACCTGGATTCTCGGATTAATCAGGTCCCAACTCTGGCCCTAGTTTTCTTTCTTATAAAATGGGTTTAATATTATCACCTCATGGAATGCTTGTATAGATTCAGTCTAAAGAAATATCCAGGGGTACCTGGATGGCTTAGTCGGTTAAGCATCTGCGTCTTGATTTTGGCTCCAGTCATGATCCCAGGGTCATGGGATTGAGCCCCATGTTGGGTTTAAGCCTATGCTGTGTGGAGCCTGTTTAAGATTCTCTCTTTATCTCCCTCTGCACCTCTCCCCTGCACATGCACATGCTCTCTGTCTCTCTATATATATGTATATAAACACACACACACGTATTTATATACATATACATACATACATATATACATATATTTATATACATATGTTTATATACATATATGTAAATGACACTTGGAGTTTCTAGCTGATATTACATATTTCAATTTAAATCATCATCATTATAATTATTATATTTAGTGTTTTCTTTCTACTTGTTTCTATTTCAGTAATTGTAATTCTTGTCCCCACTGAGTTATTTGTCTGTTTTCTTTAATAATAGAGGTAGCTGTTTGTGTTTTTTTGTGTTAGTTACTTTTATCTCTGTAGCACTGGTCTGGCTGTATAGCTTGCTGTAAATAAATTCATCTTGAATTTTAATTGACAATCACAAGGCATGTCCTCAAAGAGCAGGGTAATTTGATAGGAAAAGCATCTTCCTCTTGCTGAACATACTTCATAGGAATCTTCGTATTGTGAATCAAGATTCTTTGAAAATTACATTTAAATATATATAAATATAATTTACACATTTTAAATCAAAATTCATTAGAAGTCTTTTACAAACTGTCTAATTTGTATCTGTTCATCCATTTGCATAATTTTACATCTTGCTTTGGTATTAGTTAATGATGGGTGTTGAATCTACCCATTGGATATTTCCAGTTTTGATTTTTATCTCCAAGGTTTTGACTAAAGTTTAATGTATTTATTAATATCTATGGCATGTGTCCCAGGAGATTTGAAAAGATGTAATTCAACAAAATTAGAGTTAAAATGATATTAAACCAAGTAATTCCTCTCTTTTGAAAATGTTTCTCCGAGGCCCTGGGGAACCTACTTGAAGCAGATTGAGATCCGTGACTGCTTCCAGCTTTGAAGCTTCAGTTTTTAGAGAAATTAATTTGTCACGATACCGATGGAATAGGTAGTTGGGGTTTATGGAGCTCATTGTTGACTTGTACATAACCTGTTTGGTACCGGGGCTTTGCTGTCATTATCTCATTAAAAACCTATCTCTGTTTCAGGAAATCGGCCATATTTTACATTTAGTCCCTCATCACTTTTCTGTTATCTTCTGCCATCTGCAAACCATTCAGGCTTGTCTAATTTATTCTTTGCTCTCACAGAATTCCAAGTAGGTAACCTTTCTTGAATAAATAAGTGACTTTGGCATTATCTTTAAAAAGACCCACAGTGTTTTGATCTGAGTTGGATGGGTACTTCCAATTTCTCTCATTTTATTACTATTCCATGGGAGAAAAACAGAAAAAGTGGAAATAGAAGTAGACCTCTTTTAAGGGTTTATGCCGTGTTTCAGAGCAGTCTGTTATTGTAGAAGAGTGAAATAGGATCCACACTGCAGCAGACCCTACTTCTGATGAAAACAGTGCTGGCCATTTACCTTAATGAGGCTGTTTCCATGTGACACAGCGATGACCATTGTGCTCTGGGGTATATAGGACGTATCTAAGTGATGACGGCAGGAAAAAGAAAACATGGTGCAAATATTCTGTACTGTAGTTTGAAATTATTAAAGCTAGAATCCTGTTGGGAAATAGATTTTAGAGACTTCTTAGTAGAACACTGCCTCCTGACTGGGGACTCTGCCCCAGCACGTGATATAGACTGTGGGGCTGGAGATAAAAGTAGTGAAATCAGTCCCCCTTCTCTGTAAGGGAAACATTCTCACACACCCAGTGCACGTCTGAAATCATGGTCGGTACCGAATCCCATAGACACTACGTTATCTCCTCAACCTACATAGTATGTGTAAAGTCTAATTTTATAAATTAGGCACAATAACAGACTAACAACAATTACTACTAATAAGATAGCACAGTTATAACAATATACTGTCATAAAAGCTATGTGAGTGTGTATCTCTCTCCCCCCCACAATATCTTATTGTCCTGAATGTGTTTACCCTTCTTGTGATGAAGGGAAATGATGAAAAGCCAAGCCGATCAGGTGAAATGAGGGTAGTGTCACACGTGCTGTGATGCAGCTTGAGGCTTTAGATCATCGGCTTCTGGACTGTGGTTGACCCTGGGTCACAGAAAGCGAAATGTGGACGGTGGACTATGTACAGCTGCCCAACTGCTAGAAGCTGACCTGCTGACAGGTCGCAAATTCATGACTCGTTGGGATACACACATGCACATCCAGTGGTAGGATACATGTCACATAAAATTTACCATTTTAACCATTTTTAGGTATACATTTTGTAGCATTAAGTACATTCACACTGCTGTCCACCCATCACCACCGTGGTGATCTTAAGATAGCCAAATCTCCAGAAAAATTGCATCTTCCGTGCTGAAACTTTATGCATGTGAAACAGTAGAGACTCCCCCGGCCATTCTCCCGGAGCTTTGGGAAACCACCTTTTGACATCCTGGCTTTGTGAATTAGACAACTCTTCACTCTCAGCTGCTGTGTGCCCTTGGATGTAAAGTGAGTCTCCTGTAGACAGTGCATAGGTGTGTCCTGGTGTGTTTTTGTGTATCCATTCTGACAATCTGTGTCTTTTGACTAGGAATTATATTAGTCAGCAAGAGCTGCCATAAAAAAAATACCACAAATTGAGTGACTTAACCAACAGAAATTGATTTCCTCACAATCCTGGAGGCTAGAAGTTCAAGATCAAGGTGTTGGCGGGGAGGTTTCTCTGAGGGTCCTCTCCTTGACTTGTAGATGGCTGTCTTCTCCCTTTGTCTTTACGTGGACTTCTCTCTGTGAGTGTCTGTGCTAATCCTCTACTTATGAGGTCACCGCTTATTACAGGAATAGGGCCACCCCAATGACTTATTGTAACTTACTCACCTCTTCAAATGCTTTTCCCCAAATGCAGCCACTTTCGTAAAGATGGGGCTAGAGCTTCAACATGTGAATTTTGAGGGGACACAGTTCAGCAATACATAGAGCTGATTACATTTAGACAAGTACTGATTGAGGGGCGCTTGGGTGGCTCAGTCAGTTAAGCATCTGGCTTCGGCTCAGGTCATGATCTCACAGTCTGTGAGTTCAAGCCCTGCATAGGGCTCTGTGCTGACAGCCTGGAGCCTGCTTCAGATTCTGTGTATCTCTTTCTCTCACTCCCTCTCCCTTTCCCTCTCCCTCTCCAAAAGAAAGAAAAAAAAAAAGAAAAGAAAAAAAAAAGAAATTATTGATTGGAAGGCACTTATTTTTACTGTTTTTATTTGTTTCCTGTATGTCTTATAGCTTTTTTTGGCCCTCATTTCTCCTGTTACTATTTTTCTTTGTGTTTAGTTAATTTTTTGTAGTGCCCTATTAGGGTCCCCATCTCAGTTCCCATTGTGCATTTTCCATAGGTATTTTCTTTGTGGTTGCTGTAAAGATTACACAGAAGATCCTAAAATTATGGCAGTCTGCCTCAGATTGGTCCCAACTTACCTGTAGTCCTTCACTATGCCCTCACCACCACTTTATGCTGTGATGTCACAAATTGTGTCTCTATATATTGTGTACCTATTAACACATATTTGTAATATTTTTATGCATTTATCTTTTAAATCATGTAGAAAATTATAAAGATGGAGTTTCAAATCAACACATAATAGGGGATTTTTAAAAATATTTCTCTCTATAATTACTTTTACAAGAGAACTTTGTGTTTTTATTTTGCTTTGAGTTATTGTCTAGTACCCTTTCATTTCAGTTTGAAGTACGCCATTCATTAGTAATGAATTCTCTGCTTTTTTAGTTTGTTTTTCTCTTAGTCTGGTAATGCCTAATTTTCCCTTTATTGTGGGGGAAGGCTTTGCAGGATGTAGAATCCTCGGTTCACAGCTGCCTTTCTTTCAGTACTTAAATATTTCACCTAATGTCTTTTGTCCCACAAGGCTTCTGCTGAGAAGCCTGGCAGTTTCATTGGGGATCTCTTTTTGTGATTTTAGTGCTTTTCTCTTTCAAGGTTTGTTTTTGTCTTTTGATAGTTTGAGTATGTGTCTCATGGTGGGTGCCTTTGATTTCATCCTACTTGGAGTGTGTTTAGCTCCTTAGATTTGTATACTTACATCTTTCCTCAAGTTTGAGGAGCACTCAGACGCTACTCAAATTCATGTTTAAGACAGCTATGCTTAAGTCTTTGTCTAGTAAGTCTGATGCAGGTGTTTCCTCGGGGACTATTTCTGGAAATTAAGTTTACTCCTTTGAATTGAGCACATTTTTTTTCTATTTTTTGTATGACTTGTGATCTTTGTGGGAAAAAAAAAAAGTTCATCTGGAATAGAACTTCCTCTCCCAGTTTTTGCAGAATGGTGTGGAAGACCTTTACAAATGAGTGGGCCAGTGAGCTGTAAGATTAGCCTCGCATGAACACTTAAGGTCTCCTCAAGTCTTTTCTGGGAACATGTCCTGTCTGGGTCTCTGTATACTTTTCCAGACCCCCATCCAACTGCTTTAAAATGTCTCACTAGGGGCGCCTGGGTGGCTTAGTCGGTTAAGCGTCCGACTTTCGCTTAGGTCATGATCTCGCGGTTCGTGGGTTCGAGCCCCGCGTCGGGCTCTGTGCTGACTGCCAGCTAGGAGCCTGGAGCCTGTTTCAGTCTATGACTACCTCTCTCTCTGACCCTCCCCTGCTCACGCTGTCTCTCTCTCTCTCCTAGAAATAAATAAAACATTAAAAAAAAAAAAAAATCTAAAAAAAAAAAAATATCTCACTACCCCAAAGGGCCTCATGCCAGATTCTCCTCAGGATCATAGATGTTCTCCTCTCTTCTTTTGCCTGTAATTTCTTGGCCCCAGTCACCTGCGTGGCCTCTGTGTCTTTGTACTTCCTAAATGCAACAGTCCACCAGCGCCATCCACAGCATCTGGCTTGTTTCCCCATATGAGCCCCAAAGCAGGCAAGACAGAAACCAGTTTCTCATGCAGACCCCAGGTCACAATTTGCAAACAAGCTTCTCTGTGTTTCTCCATTCTCAGAAGGGAACCAGGAATGAGGCCAGGAATGAAGGTGTGGGGCAAGAGTAAGCTACACCTTCAAGAACCCTCCTACCCTTATGGCTGTGGCTTTTGCTCATTGGGCATTTACTTAACTGCTGTTGACTTCTGACTGGTATCCAGAGTTCCTACAAAGTGATTTTATTTCATCTGTCATTTTTATTTGATGTTTCCCTGTGGGATGGGCTCCTGGAACTTACTCGTCCATCATCTTACTGATGTCACTGCCCTCCTTGCCAGATCATTTTTAAATGATAGTGAGAAGAACAAATATTTAAGTAGAAAAGAAAATTTTAGAGGTGAATCCATGTCTCACACCACACTGCAAAATGAGTATTAGGTGATATAAAAATCTCAATTAAAACCTGTAAGAAATAAGGATTAACTAATTTGGAATGATGAAGTGCTTCCTAAGAATAAATTTATTTAATATATTCTAGTAAGATTTGTAGTTAATGAGGGATTATGTCCATATCCCAATTTCATCCTCATTTAGCAATGAAAACTGAATCTTGCTGTAATTATTATCATGTTTTATGCACAGTTTTAATAAAATTCTTAAGGATTTCAGGATTGACCCAGATACATTTTTCTCATGGAATCATTTAAAATATATGTGGAAAAATATTTAAACATATTATATATAGTTAATATATGTATTATAAACATTTGCATATAGATAATGAATTAATCTATTCAAGTGGACTTAAGCTGTAGGGAACATGAATTCCCCAACAGGATGTTAAGATAGGGTAGGTTCCTGAGTCAGTAAATTTTCAGCCTCAACTATGATATCAAGGGTCCAGGTATTTGGTATATATATTATATATCCTTTATGGTATAGTCTTCATTCTGGGACCATAGCATTATGTTACAGACAAGTTCACGTTCGAAATCCAGACACAGTACAATCCGGAGTAAAAACAGATGGTCCCTGTCGGCTCAGTGAAACGTCTTCCCGGTGGTACAGCGACAGACTTCCCCTCATGTCTCACCTGATGGAATTGAGTGACAAGCCCCCTGGTGAGCAAATTTCTGGAAAGAAAGAAGGCATTGCCTCGGTTGGATTAGACAGTTTATGGGGTAGGATGGGTGTTGGAGTGGCAGCTTCTCTATCCAATAAGCAAGTGCGTCCTTTCACAACTACTCTTTGATTGTACAGTATCCCAGTAGGAGGAAGGCTTCATGGAACAGATTCAGAAAATAAGGCAGCACATTTGTGAAAGAAGAATGGTACTGCTCTTTTTAGTCCAATTGTAAACATGTTCAACGTTTAAAACATCATAGGTAATTTATTTAAATTCTCTCTGTGTAAGTATTAACAAATATTGTCTTCATTTCATCCATGGAGAGTGGATGGACGAAGGCTTTCTTCTGTATAAACTTTGGCGTTTTTACCATTCTGCTCTTTTTTGTCCCACCATGCTATTAGTTGTAACCTATTGTAACGCTTAACATAATAAGAAAATATATTCTTTAGAATTACATTTTGACCATTTCAACAGAAGGTGGCCTAAAGAATGTTGGCGTTTTTTTACTGGATAAGAAGTCTTTGTTTTTCAGATATAAGAATAACGATTTATTTTAACGTACCTCACTTATCTCAATTCCAAAATAAATCACATCCTAAGTAAGTCATCATGATCTAAGAACCAAGCCTGCCTAACATAAATTTATTCTCCCAGGACTTCCCCAGCAGCTACACACACTTACAAGACTGTTTCTCTTTGTCACAGTGAGTCAAGGGGGCGCTGCGCTGGTCTCTGACATGTGTCCGGACCCCGGGATTCCAGAAAATGGCAGAAGAGCTGGTAACGATTTCAGGTAGGGGTGTAGGTGTTATTTGAAGAGCATGCTGTTTTCTCAAATATGTGTAATTTCAACTTGTTGTTCTTAACTCTATGTCATCTTGATTTAAATATACAGCTTCTCAATTATTATGAGGCTATTTTATGTGTAAAAATCTAAAGCATACTGTGTTTAAAACTTTCACATGCTGTAGAGTCGATGCCTTTCACTCTACGAGCAAGCATTAAATATTTAACCCTAAATGAACATGATCAGCATTTTGTCTCTAGGGTTTTTCTTCCCGTTTTTCATTAATTACCGTCTTATATTCTAATGCATTTTGATTAATGTTTAAAAAAATAGATGGGGCAAAAACTTAACTATAGCCTCATAATTATTTCATTCAATTTTTAGAATAATGAATGTAAGTGGCAGTCAGTGCAATTTATTTCGGATAATGTTATGATTCACTTTACTAGGATTGTGATGAGTTACACACTGCTTTCCAGTTGTGACTTTTTTAATGTAGTGGTGATTGTAATAGTGCATTACGATTATAATGTCATTTATGGTTTTTTTTTAAATTTTTTTTAAGTTTTTTTTTTTTTTTTTATTTCTAGGAGAGAGAGAGAGAGACAGCGTGAGCAGGGGAGGGTCAGAGAGAGAGGGAGTCACAGACTGAAACAGGCTCCAGGCTCTGAGCTGGCAGTCAGCACAGAGTCTGACGTGGGGCCCGAACCCACGAACCGCGAGATCATGACCTAAGCGAAAGTCGGACGCTTAACCGACTAAGCCACCCAGGCGCCCCTGTCATTTATGTTTTTAATGATTGCAGTATCATTTCTTTTCATTTTTGAATTCCATTCCATTTGCCAGTTTATAAGATGGGTACTCATACTAGGAGTAAGCTTCAAAATAAAGAATAAAGGGGGGTAAGAAAAGTGCTTTCCTCCTTGAGAATTTAACCGTTTTTGAAAGGGAAACAATAAAGGTACGTGTGGAGAGCTTGGGCTACTATAGTGAGTGGAAACAGAAAGAAAGTAGCTTCACCACTGGAGAAGGAAGAAGGAATATTACTCAGCGAAGCTGGAGTAGGAATGACCATTTTTAAAGATGTTATTTAATTTCAGTTATTTATTGGTGTATAACTAACAAGAGTGTTATACTAGTTTCAAGTGTTCACTATCGTGGTGCGATGATTTTATACACTTCTCAGTGCTCATCAAGGTGACTGGATTCTTAATGCCTTTATCTCCCTCGCCCCTTACTCCCCCGGCTCCCTTCTGGTAACCAGCCGTTCCCTCTGGATTTCAGAGTCTCCTTTTTTGTTTGTTTCATTTCGTAACTGTGGATCTCATACGTGGATAGGAGTGAGAAAGACAAGTAGTGGTACTAATTTTGAAAGGTTAGCATAAGGATAGAATTGTCTATAGGCCGGTTGTAATAAAGTTGGTATAATTATATATATATTTTTTTCCATGAAAAGGAAACAAAGAAAATACCATGAAACAAAATGCTTTTGACTTCCTAGCAGTGTCTGCCTTGTTTGAAGTGAATAGAAGATTGTATGGTTTACAGGTTAAAGATACAAACTTGGAGTGTAGCCAGGGAGCTGGTGTTTTAGTTCAAGTTCCTTTGAAGCAGAGCCTGAGATGGGGATTCTTCTTCAAGTGATTTTTTTTTTTTTTGAAAGTGCTCTTTGGAGAAGGGGAATAGAGGAAGCCAAGAGGCAAGCTGGTTTTCGGTAGTGATGAGCTTCAGTCTGAACCCACTGCGAATCTCAGGGCACAGATCACAGAAGACAGCTGGCCCCACGTTTGGTACCCACTTTTCCTGTCCGTCCATCACTGGCTTCCTTCATTCGGTCAGGGACATTCTCCGGAGCATGGCTTGGTTATGGGTATCTGTTCGCACTCTCAGTGTGGCGGCTGATAAAGGCAGGTGCCTACTCCCACTAGCATATAAAATCACAATGAGTTGAAGGCATTCAGGAATTTTCCCTTTTGAAAAGGAACAAATGCTTGCAATGTACACATTCTTCTTGCTAGACTCCATAGAGCTTTTTTTATTGTTTGTATTCCTTTCTTATCTCAAAAGTGACCTCCTCCCTTTTCCCCTTCCCCATTTCACCCTGGAAAAAATGTTCTCCGTGCCTCACTCCCAGAGAATGGTGCACATCCTTCAGTCTTCATTATTGTCCACGTGGCCGTTTCCCCAGCCAACTCGCGCTTCTCTAGTGCAGGGATGATGTTTTATTCATCCCGGCTTCCTCAGTGACTGAAACGGTGCCTGGCACATAGGCACGCAACAGGTGTTACTCAAGCACACCTTGTGTGTGAGGGAGACTGTCCATCCAGCACTCTGTCACCCCTGAAAATCTTTGCTGGGATCCGGAAATGTCCTTGGTCTGTTTTGGCCTAGCTCTGTTTTAAAACAGAATGAGTTAAATTCAGTCTGAACTTGCCAGGCCGTTCAAATTGCATGCCATAGTAAAAGAACTAGAAACACTTCTCAACCTGCAAAACTGGACACGGAGCTCAGAAACATCAAAGGCCAGTGTCTATTCAGCACAAGCCTGGCGATGGGACGTGTCGGGAGCATCGTAGGGGCTGTGCTGGCGTTTACTCTGCTGCATTCTGACAACAGCCTCATTTGTGACAAAGAGGTGTAACTCTGGGGTAAACATTAGCCCCTGGGGCTGTGTCGGTGTGGCTTGGGGAAAACCAGTGAAGGAAGGAAAGGTGTTACCTTATCTCAGCTGAGACATTCATGCTTTCAGATTTCTTGTTTTCCTGGGGAATTTCCATATTGTTTCCATGTCTCCAAGTTCATGGCAATCAAATAATATAACAGCAGGGAAAGTGATTTAAAAGAGTTAAATTTTCTGTAGGACTAAATACAGATATAAGTATTTTTGCCATCTATGGGTGTGTATATGTATATGTGTGCACGTGCAAAACTGTGATAAACCAGTTCTCGTAACTTTTTTGTATACTTCAGAGGACTAGGTCTCTAGTCCTCTACACACTACTACATATAAATACTACCTACTCTAGTCCTCTACTACATATAAATACAGTTTTCTGTTTTTCTTTCCATTGTGAATGAATTTTATTTCTTTTCCTTGCCTGAAAGAGCTGGCCAGGACTTACATTATGAGGATGGATACAAATGGTAAGCCATTCTTGCTCTCTTCTATTTCTTAATGTTTTATTTAGTTTTAGTAATCTCTACCTCCAACATGGGGCTCACATTCATGATCTTGAGATCAAGAGTCATCTGCTCTTCTCCAAACAGGCATCCTCATTCTTGCTTTATTCTTGATCTTTGGTGGAAAGCATTCTGGTTTTCTTCATTAAGTGATATTAGCTATAGGTTTTACATAGATTATTTTTATCAGGCTGTGAAAGTGTTCTTCTAATGATAGTGTATTATAGGTTCTTATAGATGGATGTAGGTTTGCTCAGAATTTTTTTCCAGATCTATTGAGATCATCTTTTCTGTTTGTTTAATTGTTAATGTGATTTATCACATTAACTTCATTTTCTTGCATTCTAGGATAAATTACTTTGGTCATGATGTATCATCCTTTTATATACTGTTGGCTTTGATTTGCTAATTTCGTTTTAGATTTTTGCATGTATGCTCATGAGAGAGATTAGCCTGTGGTCTTTTCTTGTAATTTCTTGATTTTACTCTCAGAGTAATGCTGGTCTCATCAAATTAATTAGGGAATATTCTTTGCTCTAGAATATCCTTAAAGAATTTGTGTAGAATTGATAATATTTCTTTCTTCAATTATTGAGAGATTTATCCATGAAGCCATCGGAGGTAGAAGTTTCTAACAAAAAGTTTTAAACTTACACTACAACTTTTTCCTACTTACAAAACTATTCAGGTTTTCTCTATGTAAGTAAGTAGCTTTGATAGTTTACATCTTTCAATGTATTTTTCCAATTTTTATCCAAGCTGTCAGATTTATTTTCATAAAGTTATTCATAGTACTTTCTCATTGTCCTTTAAATCAGTAGTGGTGGCAGAATTCCAATTCCTGATTTTGGTAATTTGTGTTTTCTAGTTTGCCACATCCACTTGAGTAGTGATATGTCAGTGTTACTGATCCTCTCCAAAAAAAGTCTACATTTGGTGTCACTGATTTTTCTATATTAATTTTATTTCATATTCCATTGAAATCTGCCCTGGTCTTTTATTAGTTTTGTTCTTCTGATTACAGTGGATTTATATGCTCTTCGTTCTGAAGTTTCTTAAGATTGAAGCTGTGATTTAAGATTCCTTTTTCTTTTCTAATGTGGGTATCCAGTGCTATAAATTCCACTCTAAGAATGGCTTTAACTGTATCATGAATAAATAGCATGTTTTTCTTTTTATGAAGTTCAAAAGACTTCCTATTCCCACTTGCGATCACTTCTGTGATCCGTGGGTTATAAAAAAGTGTTCTATTTAGTTTCCAAGTATCTACAGATTTTCCCAGGACTTTGTGGTCAGAGGACAACTCTCTATGACTTAAGTCCTTTTAAATTGACCAAGGATTGTTTTCTGGCCTACAATATGCTCTATCTTGGTAAGCATTTTCCATGCATTGGAAAGAATGCATATTCTGTCATAGTAGGTGAAATGTTCTATTGAAGGTCTGTTAGATCAAGCTGGATGACAACGTTGGTCCAGTCTTTAATATCCTTACTGACTTTCTGGCCACTTGTTCTGTTGTTGAGGGAAGTATATTGAAATATCCTGCTACAGTTGTGGATTTATCTATTTCTTTAGTTTTATCAGTTTTTGTTTCATGTCTTTGGAAGCTCTGTTATTAGTTGCATACATGTTTGAAGTTGCTATCTTTTTAATGAATTCAAATCTTTCATGTTATGAAGTGTCCCTCTTCATCTTCAGTAACGTTTTTGCTCTGAAATCCTCTTTGCCTTGTTCTGACTTTCACTCCAGCCTTCCTCTAATGTTTGTGAGAATGGTGACACTATATATGGCTTCATACATCTGCTGCGGCATTTAATCTTTTTCACTATATTGTTTTGGTTAAAATGTTTTTAAAAATCCTGTCTCACATATGGTTGAAAAATAAATGAGCATTTTAAATGTTTTCTCCAAGTTTTTATTCAAATTCTAGTTAGTTAACATACAGTGTAATATTTGTTTTAGGTGTAGAGTTTAGTGATTCATCACATCCAGACAGCACTCAATGCTCATCACAAGTGCCCTCCTAATCCCCTTCACCTATGTAGCCCATCCCTCCATGCTCTTCCCTCCAGTAACCTTCAGTTTGTTCTCTATGGTTAAGAGTCTGTTTCTTGTGTGTGCTACCATGTATTTGACAGTTTTCCAGTGCTTAAATGTTTTTCCAGTAAGATATATGGATACATATAATATGTGATAAAAAATGATAAATAGTAATTTCTTTTTTTTAATTTTTTAAGTTTGTTTATTTATTTTGAGAGAGACAGAGACAATGTGAGCAGGGGAGGGGCAGAGAGAGAGGGATAAAGAGAGAATCCCAAGCAGGTTCTGCAATGTTAGCATGGAGCCTGATACAGAGCTTGAACCCCCATACCGTGAAATCATGACCTGAACTGAAGTCAGACACTTAACGGCTGAGCCACCCAGGTGCCTGATAAATGGAATTTTCTTAAATGTTGACTGCAGCTTGGAATATGGAATCATAACAATATTTTATACTTCTTTACCTTATAAGCCATTGATCTAGCTTCCATCTTGAAATGCTTTATACATGCATGATTTTGTACCATGATGCATTGGTGAATATTTGGCAAATAATGATTCATTGAGTTATGAATTCTTCTGAATGTTGATACATTTAACTATATAATATCAAAAACATTGCATATTTTAATCTCTATATATCTTATAAATATGTAAGCATTGGGAAGCTGTCAAGTTCATGGTGGCACATATAAATTTTCAAATTCTAATTTTTATTAGACCACTTGAATTTTATCATTGGTGGCAAATTTTATAAATTATTTTTCTTAAATAAAAGGCTCATTCAGTAACTCTCAGTTTGTTTTCTACATTTAAAAGTCTCTTACGGTTTTGCCTCCTTCTCTGTTTTTATCTTATTTTACTTTTCCTTTCATTTCCCTAGGTTCATCTGTTTTGTTTCTTAAATTACACTTGAGTGAAAACATGATATTTGTCTTTTTTTGCCTGACTTATTTCGCTCAGCATAATATACTCTAGTTCTGTCCACGTTGTTGCAAATACCAAGATGTCATTCTTTTTGATCGCTGAGTAATATTTCATTATCTATCTATCTATCTGTCTGTCTATCTATATCACTACTTCTTTATCCATTCATCAGTGGATGGACATTTGGGCTCACTAGTTTGGCTATTGTTAACAGTGCTGACTGTAAACATTGGGGTTCTCTTCAAATCCTTTGGATAAACATCTAGTAATCCAATTGATGGTTCAAAGGATAATTCTATTTTTAACTTTTTGAGGAACCTCCATACCATCTTCCAGCATGGCTGTGCCAGTTTCCGTTCTGGAGGATGGGCTAGTTGGGTGATAGGAAGTAAGGTGGGTGCTTGGTGGAATGAGTACTATGTTATTTGTATGTGATGAATCACTAAATTCTACTCCTGAAACCAATACTACACTCCATCTTAACTAATTTGAATTTAAATGTAAAAAAAGGCTCAGTAAATAACATGTATGACTCTCAAATACTATCAATAATAGCTTATCAGTTATTTTTTCAAATAAGAAGTTTCATGAAAACGAAGCAGTTAATCCAGCTCAAAATGCAGACAATTTCAGCGCTTCTCAATTGAGATCATGTCAAGCTTCAGTATGTACCACAAGTGTGTATGTACTCAATGATCAAGATTTATCAAAATTAATCACTTTTCCTGCTTCATCAGAGACTTTCCTAAGTGACGCTGGTCTCCTCCTTCTCCTCCTCATTCTAGTGCAGGATGCTACTGCCTGCATTTGTGTAGGTCGCGGTCAGGTGTGCTTACCGTTGCTCTTTTACTGTCATCAGTGGACATGGCAACACATGGGAAAACCTTATCTCTTCTAGTATTATTATAAAAACAGTCTAATATAAAAATATCATACCCTCTGAAAAGTTCTCACTACCCATCCAGGAATCTGTGGGCCACACCTTGAAACAAGGTACCTATATATGGAAGTTGACTCTATCCAGCATAAAAATAATGGTTAGAGTCATGTGGAGAAAGGATATATGAACAAAGAATCATGCTATTCAGTTATTTGCTCTATTGTAACTAAGTTAAAACTCAGTGTCATCCCTACTGGTAGTTTAGGACTAGGTAATGCTCCTGGACATCCAATGTATGAGGTCACTATTTCTTCATCCACTGCCTCCATCCAGGTGACATGGAATCCATGTGTGTTCATATGCAAACTGTAAGACCATGCCCATGTAAAAAGATGCCTCATGACCATTAAGTGAGATGATATGTCATGGGCCCAGCATATAATTAACTGACTGTAAACGCTGCTGTTTTAAAAAGAAGAAGCTATTCTTGATTGTTTAATGTCTTTTGGAGACTGTTTTTAATGAAAAGCAATTCAGTTCTTTTCTAAATTCATGTAATCAAAACTAATGACTAACATATAATCCAAACTAATGACCAACATTGTCAAGATGAGTGGATGAATCCATTTGTAGTTACCACTGTAATTATGTGTAATTCGGGGCTGTTTCTGTTTAAAGAATATTCACTATATTAGTTTGGTAAAATATTCCTCATCTGATTTTATTTATACTATTATTTTGTTTCTATGGAAATCTTTATTTTTTCCATAGACAATCTAAATATTAATTCCAGTATTATATATAAAGAATTCTAAATAATAGAAGCCTAAAATTTGAAGTTTTCTTATTTGAATTCAGATTATTTTGGGGAGTTTTCTAGTAAATTTTTCACCATTGACCACTCTCTGAAACATAAAGTGCATTGATTAGAACTGAATATTTATGAGTAGATTGTTAGAAAAATTCATATATCAGTATGTGGAGCTAGAGTAGGATTGGAGAATTTATGGATGGAAGTGGACATCTAGTATCTATTTCCTATGCAGGTAGGATATATACTGTAGGTGCAGATGGATATAGTTATCCCACATTTTGCAAATACAGCTATTGAAATTCAGGATGTTAACATGCCAAGACACTGTAGCCAGTCATGGTTAGAGCTGGGATTGGAAACCGGATCATATTGACTCCAGAGCTTCTCTTGACCTCCAAGGTCCATAGTAAGGAAAATGACATTGACTAAATATTTTCACACCTGTCAGGCAGGACCGCTGGCAGGGGTGTGTGGCTTATGGACAGTACAGTTAGCTGTATGAGGAGTCCAGGTGGGGTTCCCACCTAACCTTGAGCTCACCATTTCAAGCCGTACACCTTGCATGGGGTTGCCTACACTCAGTAGAAGGAAATCTTTGTTCTAATTGATAAGCAAGAGAGAATGTCACAGTGTAATTTTGCATTAAGGACCCACTTAGATTAACAGCACACATGCTACACACTGCTGGGTTAATAGGTTCTTTATAAACATTGCATAAATATTATGTATTATACATACATATTATATAGCCAATGTCATAGGTTCTATGTCAATTGCATAAACATTATGCATAGTATATCTTTATATAAATATTATATTTTACATTGTTGCTACGTGTTACAGAATAGGTTCTATGTATATTATTTCTAATCCTCAAATCTATTCTTCATAAAATTCTTTAAAATTTTAAAAATGTTTTTATTTATTTGTGTGTGTGTGTGAGAGAGAGACAGTGTGATCAGGGGAGGGTCAGAGAGAGAGGGAGACACAGAATCTGAAGCAGGCCCCAGGCTCTGAGCTGTCAGCACGAAGCCCAACATGGGGCTCAAACCCACGAACTGTGAGATCATTACCTGAGCTGAAGTCAGACGCTTAACCAACTGAGCCAACCAGGCACCCCTATTCTTTATAGAATTCTTAATCACAGTTGATAATAGGGACCTCACAGATTTCTGTAAAACATGGGCTTCCATTCTCTTCTGTGGCCCTCCTTCCTTTTCTTCCATATGTGTGCCTCTAAGCTTGTGGCAGGAACCCATCTAATAACGATCCTAAATTTATACAACCTGTAGTACCCATCCTAAAAGCCCCTCATCTTCAGAGTGGCCACAGCTACCCTCAGGGTTCTGTTTCTGTTTGTGATTCTTAGTCATGTTCTTAACCAAGTGTGGGTCTCCCTCTTACCACACCCAGGCACCCTGGACGTTGTCCTCAGGCAGAACAGAGCAGGCTAGTAAGGAAACGAGCTGGAAGAAACAGAACCGGGGGACTGACACGTCCCTGGCTCTCCCTGGGGTTTATTCTTTGCAGGACAGAATAGTTTCCCGTTATCTCTGCTGTTGCCCAGCCCCACGTGTGTCCTCTACTTGTGGGACAAGGAGTCTTTGCTCCCAGTTTGCTTCAACCCATCATTTCAACCAAGTAACCCAAGTTTCTTGATGAACTGCCATTTATTTCTGCTGCCTTCCACATCCAGCCTCTCTTCCTTTTCCTGTGGCACGTTGATAATTTTCTTCCCTCTCTCTCTCTTTGGTGTTTCTTACCACTATTTTCTTTATAGATTTAAAATGTTGCTGCAGCGAGCTTTAGTATTTCTCCACCGCAGTTCAGTTTCAGTGACATCACAGCCACCTGTCTTCTGTTAACGTGACAGTATAAAGAATTGCACTAACAGCATGTAAACCAAGAAACAAATTTGGCATTCTTTTCCTCAAGAATTGCTATTGATTAGGTTCTCTCACTGACTCATTTTCTTATTAATGTTTAAAATTTAATTACAGTATAATTAATGTACAGGGTTATATTAGTTTCAGGTATACAATATAGTGATTCCACAGTTCTTTTTCTATATAAAGTTTATTTATTTTGAGAGAGAGAGAGAGATTGTAAGCAGTGGGGGGAGGCAGAGAGAGGGAGAGAGAGAGAGAAAGAAGGGGAAAGGAAAGCATCAGCCTGGAGCCCAAAGTGGGGCTCAAACTCAGGAACCATGAAATCATAACCTGAGCTGATGATTTAACTATTCCATACTCACCCAGTGCTCATCGTGACAAGTGCACTCCTTAATCACCTGTTTCCCCCATCCCCTCACACATCTCCTTTTGTTGAGTCCATTTTTAATAATTTTGAGTGGAGGGAGAGGCAGAATGAGAAAGAGAGAGAGAATCCCAAGCCGGCTTCATGCCCAGCACAGAGCTCAACACGGAGCTCAATCCCACGACCATGAAATCATGACCTGAGCAGAAATCAAGAGTTGGATGCTCAAGTGACTAAGCCACCCAGGTGCCCCTAGGTCACTTAAAATTTTTAATGTTTATTCATTTTTATGAGAGAGGATGGGAGGTGCAGAGAGAGAGGGAGACAGAGAATCCCAAGAAGGCTCCGCACTGCCAGTGCAAAGCCTAGTGGGGGCTTGAGCTCATGAGCCATTAGATCATAACCTGAGCCAGAGTTCGATGCTCAACCAACTGAATCCCCCAGGTGCCCCAACACCTAGATCCCTTTTTCAAATGTTGGAGGAACGAGAGAAAACCAGGCAACTTTTAAGCCACTGCAGGTGTGACTGTGGTGGTGGTCAAAGGCATCCGTGAATTGATGTCTTATCCGTGGACGGAGAGAAGAGTGTGGATGCTGCCTGGGAACTTTGGTACCTCCATCTTGTACAGTCACCTCGTTTCTTGCTTTGGGGGAGCCTTTCTCTTGCTTCCTATTTTTCTTTCACTTGCTATTATGGAAAGTTTAATTATACTTTAAAGTTGAAGTGATATATAAAACAGTGATTTGGTGTCATATTTAATGTCAGCTCCTTCTGTCAGCTCGTTTTTGTTTCTATGGTTCTATTTATTTATATATGTTTTCCATGACACATTGATAGCTTCTATCCTCTCGGTGCTGTTCAGAGATATGTGATTACATAGTGAGCATAGACAGTCCAGATCTCATCCAGCCAACGCGTCCTGAGAATGAATCCCGTGGCTTCCCTGCCCATGCTCTCCAAGACGGGCTTTTTCGTTCATACCCCCACTCCCTCTATGCTTTGGTTTACCTTTGTTTTCTAGCACTGAGCAACACCCACAATTAAAGGTGTGTCTATTTACAATTTATGTGTAGCACACACAATGCATGTATATTGTGTCTCCCCACCAAGAATGTAGGCTCTGGGAAGAATGGACTTGGGTTTATTCATTATCGTATTATTCCCAGAGCCCTACAGAGGCTCCCGGTCACAGCAGGTGCTCAGGAAATACTTGTTAGAGCGTTCATGTTGACCTTTGTACTAAAGCGGAGCTCTCATATTTACACACGATTACGGCAATGGTAAGTGTTGATTCAACATGGAGTTTTAGGTAAATTTTCAGGAATATAATTATTCCAAAGAAGAAAGCTACATTTTACTTCCTTTTACAGCCTGTGTTAACACTGAGGCCCTATATTTGCTGCATAGTTTATGTACATTGTCACTAATTTTTAATAACGAGGAAAATATAGGTATCATCATCATTATTATTATTGAGATTATCGAATTACCGTAATTTTTTTAAAATTAGGATTAAATCCATGTTTAGGATTTTGTCAATAAGCACACTTTGGAAACTAATGGAAGCTAAAGGAGAATTTAAAAGCACAACCTAACTTTCCTGTTGGGAAAGTTTCCCATCCCTGTGACATTATCCAGTTGCACTCAATGGTCTTAAAGGGGCAGTGATAGACTTACCTTTTATTATTTGAAAGCTGAGCATTATCTTGATTTCAGAGCATTGTTTAGATCTACCAGTGATTTTTCTACTTTCTCTTGTACTCGGAAAGCCAAATGAAGATGGAGAATCTGGGACTGAGTATTCCTTCTGTATTCTCCGTATCAATAAAGCAACATCCTGGTTTGGGACTTGCAGCACCAAAGTCCCCTGACGTGCTCCAAAGCTTTTTTACATTTTGAAAAATACCAGAAGGACATCACTCATTTCTGTGCTCCTTGCTGAAGGCAGGCATCTCACTCTAGACACAATTCATTGTTGCTAAGAAACTGTAGTCTATGAAAAATATTTGCCAAAGATTACTCTTCTTTCACAGAGCATTGGCCGTATTGTTTAAAACTTAAAGAAACATCACAACCAATATTTTCCCATCCCCGCTATTTGAAGCCGTATGTGCCTCTGAAAAAAGTGCACTGGGTGATGCGCCAGGTCTCATTTACGTGGCTGCAGCTGCTTCTGGTAAAGAATCCACCAAGTTCAATTTATGGAACATTCTCTTTCTTTCTTCCAGTCTTTCCAAAAACTGTGATAATATTTTTTTTCATCAAAATAGTAATATCCATTTAAGGAGTTTTCTGGGACAGTAGATCATAGTTGTTAGGAATACCTCAATTTGTTAGTTTCAAAGTGCAATAGTTAGTTGAAGAACTTTGTGGCCTGTTGTACCATGATGAGCAGAAATGGCTTTTTAAGGACAATCTGGATATGAGTGCTCTATAAAATGACATTCTGGGGTACAGTCCATTTCTCCGCCTACCGGTTCCCCACCTATAAAAGAGAGGGTGGAGATAGAAGACCTGAGGATTTCTGAAGTCTGTCAGAGCTGCAGAGCTCTGTGACTCTTAGTCAGTTTTGCCATGGGCTCTTCTAGAATGTGATTCTACAAAACTTCTATGATGTTACTCAGAGGCACCAGCGACCTCAAGTCTGACAGAGGCATGTGAGATCATCATCACTGATAAGCACAAGAGTTGCCAAGGTAGGGATGCTTGGGTCTCTCAGTAGGTTGAGCGTCCGACTTCAGCTCAGGTCATGATCTCACAGTTTGTGAGCTCGAGCTCCGTGTTGGACTCTGTGCTGACAGCTCAGAGCCTGAAGCCTCTTCTGATTCTGTGTCTCCCTCTCTTTCTGCCCCTGCCCTGCTCATGTTCTCTTTCCCTCTCTCTCTCTCTCTCTCTCTTCTCTCTTTCTCAAAAATAAATGTTAAGAAGATTAAAAACATTGTTTCCAAGTTCAAGGACAATATTAATGCAGTGAACACTGTGTACTTAACCAGTGCAGTTATTTGGGGACATTCTCCTGCTCCCCAGTGTTTCCAATTCCTTTGAAAAACTCTTCAGGGCCTCCTACCACTCGCATCATTGACCGATAGGCTCCACCAGAAAGAAATGCATGCCTGGAGAGAGAGTTAGCATCCACCAATCCTTGGTAGGCAGAGAGCTGCATCCCTGGGCGTGTCCTAACTGCCCCCAGTGGTTCTCATTTAACTCATCAGCGATGTGGCCTGGCTTTGGGACTTCCTTTTGATTCTTTGATTGTGGGGAAATATATATCAGTATGTGTATATATATATGTGTGTATATGTTCACCATCTTAGTCATTTCTCATTGCACAGTTTAATGAGGTTATGTACATTGACATCATTGTTCACGCGTCACCACCGTCAATCTCCAGAACTAGTTCCTCTTCCAAAGTGAGGACGTAAATTCACATCCCCCACTCCCCACATATGCTGGAAACCACTTGGTTTGTGACTTTGATCTCTGTAGATGCCTCAGTATTAGGATTGTCGTGACTGCCCATGTGATTCATTGAGCACACAAGGTCACCAACCACGGGACTACCTGGTGTATATCGTCCATAATTAGGGACAGCAGGTGTAACCACTCAGAAGGACTTACAGTTGGAAACAAGTGTTTCATCTCACAAATTTTGTGTGAAAAAGTGGCTGGAAAAATCATTATTAGAAGGCTCTCCCAGTAGCTTTTCTTCAACAACACCTGTATGTCTGCAAACGTAAGGTTGCCAACTTGATTCCTTACTGCAAAAATATTGCCCATTCATGGCCTCCATCAAATAACGCTCTAGGGAAACATAATAAAGAAGCAAGCCCTGTGAGCTGGAACTCCAGGGATGCCATGATGGAATACTAATGGAAACCAGAAACCAGGGGCAAACGTGAGTCTAGAAGTAAATACACAGGCATCATTGAGCTTTCTAGAATTCCTAGTTATTATCAAGCTTGTTACTCCAAGATCACGAGAGAAGGGTTAATGAAGAACCTTTGCCCGTGAGTGGAGAGACCCTCCCGCCTCTGTACAAACAGGTGGGCAAGTGGTGAAGAGGAGGGGTTCATGTTTCTACGTCGTCAAGTAAGAAGTCCTCCTGTTGGGCAAATGGCCTATTCCCACGAACTTACAACATGCTCGGAAGATTTAGATTAAATCTCCTCGTGGGAGAATTCACACATTTTTTTAAACGCTGTGCTTCTGAACACCAGTCCCAGTGTGAAGATCGCTGGCCATTTCAGCCTCCGTCCCATTGTTATTGCTCACCCCTCAGAGTGCCTTCTGTGCCGGTCGTTGTTAGGGGTCTTTGTTGCTCTGCTGTTAACATACAGCCTCTAGAAATGATACGAAACACTAGTTTCTGTTCTTTCCTTAAGGCTAGAGAGATCCATCTACTCTGTAATGCAGTTTTAGCGGTGCTAAATTGCCTCAAGTGTTGAGAAGATGAATCTAAAGATCGTCTCTATAAAAAGAAAAAAATGACCCAGAAATGACACATTATGTGTGGAAATCACAAGGGTAGTCACAGGCCTTGTGACACTCACACAGCTGTGCCTGTGTGTCTGATGGCGGCACCGTCTGGGTCGCTGTGCTGGCCGCGCGAGGTGGTGTCTCCTTCACAGGGGCCGGGTTAGTTGTTGTGGGTCAGTGTCCTGCTTGAGGACCACATCTTCAGGTAGCGGGAGCATCCCGAAACGTCCTTCTGACTGGAGGAAGGACTCATTTACCGGAGAATCCGTGAGCTCATCTAAGAAAACCTATTTTGAGACGGAGGCAAATGATCAGGAAGATGTACCTGCAAGATGGATGCCGAGGGGCATTTCCGCTTCTTGCTGGTGAGGAGCCTCCGCAGGTGCCCTGCAGCCTGCAGGCTTGAGGGTCACCTGTGACATGACCAGAGTTCCCATCCTGGTCCTGGTCGGTCATTCCACAGCTGTTTATTCCAGCGGTAGCGCAAGCCCCGTAAACGATGCCAGGGTCCGGGAGAGAGTTCGGGGTTCGTACAGCAGAAGGCCTTCTCCCGGGAGTGCTGCCCTTGGCGCTTGCCTTCTCTGGGCGGCCGAGTGCCCAGCCTTGCATCTTCTGGATTTGTGTGCTTTAGGTTAATGTTTCTCGAATGAAACTTAGAAGGGAGCAGTGAAAGAACTAAGTTCTTTATCAGAGAGAGAAAGCAGAAGGGGTGAAGGACAGGAAACCCCAGTTGTGTGTCTATGGAGAGTCCCGGGGGCAGGAGGGACCGTGACACCGGTTGTGGCCTTCGGAACAGCAATCAGAAAACACCTCTGTGGACGCACCTGGCTTTTTGCAGTTCCCAGGACAGACCATCAACTCTAAAACCGACAAGGCCTTCTGTGCAGTATAGGGGGGGTCAATTTAGAACATGTACATTCATTCTGGAAAAAAAAAAAAATTAAATTCTGTGGCTCATCCTTTTCTTACCTTTCTACTAAAGTCAGAATGTATTGTTTTCCCATAGCACAATAGATGTATCTAATTCATTTTTCAGTAATTGTTTCACCAAATATCTCTCGCCCCCAGTAGCTAATCAGTACATCATTTTGACTTGCATAGCGCCCAGTGCATAAACGGCTGACTTAGCAATTGTTGAAGCAGTGCAGTCAAGGCATAACAAAGGCTGGTACAGGAGGGTAAAGGGCAGATACGTTTCTTTGCTCACATTATTTCTCCATTCTGTTTTACTGACATATTTATTTTACATATATATTTTACATATATAGCCTCAGGAAAATGGCTTTTCTTTATTCAATCATTCACCATGTATTTGTTGAGTGCCTACGATGTGTTGGGCACTATTTAAGGCACTGGGTAGATATTTTATGCATAGGATTGGAACTTGAGTCTAAATATTCTACAGATGTTGAAGGATATTTTAATTGCTCCTGACGGTTTTCCTCTAATTTCTTTCCTTGGATCAACTACCATTTTTCATCCTTTTTCTAAAGATGGGAAAATACCTTCAAATGAATTTTAATATAGTTTTCTGTAAAATTTTTAGTGTTTTCCTCCAGCAACCACTGGAAGAACAAATTCTATTTATGGGAAGCAAACAGATTTTTTTTTTTTAATGATAAAAAACAGTAAGGAGAAGAAGGAAGGGGGAGCAGAATGAACGATGAGATGGGGAGAAGCAGGAGAGACACCTGCATATGATAAGAATGTTGTATTTTTTGGCAAAGGTTAACTGAAATATGTCTATGAGGTTGAATTCCAAGCCCATGAATTCAGATGTATAAGATATAATTTCATTTATACTGTAATTACCTTCTCCCCCCCGCCCCGATCCCTGTTGTGTGTGAATCAGAAAATTTTCTGCATTCATCCTTAACGTTGAGATCAGTGATTTGTCAACCCATTAGGTTCAAAGTCAGTCATGTCCTTCCTTCTCCCTGTCCTTCGTGTGAAGTCCAGGGCTGAAGGAAAGGCCGTCGGGTCCGGCCACTGTGGGGAAGACACGTGGCCTTCATCCTGGTCTGTGCCTGCGCCCTCAATCTCAGCTTGGCCACACTGCCGTCGTTTCACTAGGACAGGCCGAATTCTTTATGAGGTCACAGCCAGAAAATGAGAACGAGCCCCTCATCACCCTGGGACCCCCTGTACCACACTGGAAGGGTCCTGTCGTGTTCCACCTCCTCAGCCAACTTGCTTCTTGGTCCAGCACATGGTAGGCGAGCAGGGCCCTCCCTTCCCAGCTCTCCCCATTCTCCGTCACTGCCTCACTTGGAGCTCTGTTTTGCTTTCTTTTCATTGTTTACAGCAGAGGCTGAGGAGCGGGAAAGTGCACCATCACACCTCCTCTTAACATATTGCGTGACTTAGGTCTCGACCTCCCTGGGAGATGTTCGTGCCAAGGACTTTGGGGTGTCAGTGAGGTGTGGGAGATGCACGTGCAAACACTCACACACCCTTTATCACATTATGTATCCCCATGGTGCCGCTGCTTTTTAAGAAGAGTTCAGGGACGCCGAATTTGGTTTCAGGTGTCATTTCCCAGTGTCACCCTCCTTCATTTTACAAGGACAAACATGGCGAATCCTAGCTTGAACTTAGTGCTAAAGAAAACTTTTTTTTGTTGTAACTTCTATGTTTTCTGTTGCTTAAGAGTGAAACCAGTATTATATAATTGATTTATCTTTTTTTTTCTCTCATGATATAAAATGTTTTAATGACCACTTTTGGTGCCTAAAACATTTATGAATGTTTAAGTGGAATGCCTGAATTGCATGTATTTTTAAATAGAGAGGGAAGATCTCTATCCACCAATTTTTCTATTTCTTTCCATCCCTTGATCTATCTATTGACTTAGAAAACTCTAAAAGGAGAAGCTCGTTGTTTCAGTCATTCAGTAGATGTCAACCAGTATGGGTCGAGGTGATATGGGAGATATTTCTATCTTGATGGTCTAGGCTGTTTTATCTCTTGTAATTAATGGACAATTATACATCAAAGCTAAATAAACCCATATCTTATTTTGGATTCTGATTTAATCTTCAAGTCACTTCAGGTGTTTTGTTTTCAGATTGTTTTAAATCATAAATAGCTATGGCTCCAATTTTAAATAAATTTGTAAAGAGCCAATATTTAGGAACACCAAATTTAGAAATAGTTCTTGTTAAAACTAAGCCATATTTAGGGGCACCATGGTGGCTCAGTTGGTTAAGTGTCCAACTTTGCCTCAGGTCATGACTTCACAGCTTGTGGGTTTGATTCCCACATCGGGCTCTGTGAGGACAGCTCAGAGCCTGGAGCCTGATTCAGATGCCGTCTCTGTCTCTCTGCCCCCACCCTCCACTGCCTGTGTTCTCTCTTTCAAAAATAAATAAACTTAAAAAAAAGTAAAAAATGAAACTAAGGCATGTTTAGAAATAGCTCATTCACCTCAAAAGACTCTTCAAATTGTGATGGGTAAAGTCAAGTAGATGGTGACAAATGGAATGTCTTTGGAATTCAGAAAGTTGAGTGATGAGCTTTTCAGAAAAGCTAGGCATTGAAGAAGTGAAATGTTTATTTTTCCCTCTCCTATTTAAAACACAAAATTATGCTACTTTAACTGTTTAACTTAAATTTTACCAGTTAGGTATTTATTATCTATACATAATCTATCTTGATCTTATACAAAATCAGTTTTCTGTTATTTCTTATAGTTTCCAACTACTAGCGATTGTCGAAATTATACAACATATTTAATCAAGATGTCCTAAATTTACTTGTTCATGGGAAGGTATTAATAACTGTTATTTTTTAGAATTTCTAAAAGTCTTGTCCAGAAAATCAAATAATGTTATATAGATAACTGCAAATATAGTAACTGTAAATCAAATCATAAGTCATATGAGAACTTGGTTCATTATATATTAGAAATTGAGAGCATTCATGGATTTTAAGTTGAACTGATTCATGTGTGAGATAAAATCAAAGGAGAAGTTTGAAACGGCAGGTGGGAAATTGGGTCATCGTCATCGTCATTTGTTTCTATTGTTTTCAGTCTCAGTCAGACTCATCGTGTGCAGCAGAGCCCACCTCATTCTAGTTCTTGGGACTGGCCACCCCTCCCCCAAGCTGTTCCTCTGCTTTCCACCTGGCAGTCAAAACTAAGGATTTTACTAGTAGGATTTTAAAATAGTTTTCAAAGCTTAAATTATAGCTTATTAAAACCAAAAGTAATGCAGTTATTGGAATATAGAAACAGAAGTGTGCTCACCATGATGTCACCACCCAGAAAATAGTCTGTGCGGGTTTTTCCTGGCAGATGGATACATATCTACAGACTATTGTTAGTTGGGGTCTGTGCACGTTTGCATCAGGCTTCTCTAGTCTATCACTGTGTGTTTGTGCTGCTCACCTTTATTCAGCAACCTCGGACTCTTCCAAATACATCTGAAATAATTTAGTCAGGCCTGCTTCTCTTATTTGACACTTTCATGGTTGTTGGAAACCAACTCTGCCTATAATTTGGATGATAAATCTATATTGTGTTGCCAGATCACTGATATTATTAAGTCTCTTGATGTCCAGACAAAACACAGTCTGCGAAGAATGCCTACAGGAGCCCTGACAGGAGGCCTGAGAAAGCACACGTGAATAGTGCAGGTTTAGGCTGAGCAGAACGCAATCTGCCATAACTAATGAATGATAGTCTGCTCTGGACGAAATACAGTGGTTGCCAAATGGAAGCAATAATCCCACTTTTCTTCCTTTATGCTTGATCACACCTGTGATAATGTAGAAGCTATTAGCACGTCAGTTTAAGAGGATTGTAAAAAAAAATGTTGACATACTCTCAAATTAACAACTCTCCCTAATGTGTTGTTAATCACATCATAACATTTGATTTGTTTTCTTCATAGCACTTAGGATACTTTTATATTCTCCTTGCTTAATTTATTACTTTGTATTTTCTTCTCTTAACTAGACTGTTACTTCCATGAGACAGGGATCTTGTTAACTTTTAACTAATTTTACTAATTTTTATATCTTTGATACCTAAAGCAGAGTGGCACATAGTAGATGTTCAATTAAAATGTAAAGCAGAGTGGCACATAGTAGATGTTCAATTAAAATGTATTGAAAGAATGATAAAATAGATGAAAAATGAGATTTAGGTAAACAGAAAGAACTGAAGATGTAGCTGAAAACAAAAATAAGAGTGGCTTTCAGAACAAAATTTTTAGATTTATTTCATTTATTCAGTGTGGCTCCAGAGATTTAAACAAAGACCAGTGAGCAGAAATTATGGATGGATGGATGTCTCTAAAATGTACAGCTGTTTTAAATAACATGTTTAAATACACGTGTTTTAAATGTATAGCTGTTATGACTGACCATGAAAATTAGCATTATGTCTATATTTTGTTTTTCACACTCCTCTCTTTCAAAAATAATACCTGCTATGTACCTATGATACAGTGTTTCTCAAAATTAATTCCATAGAGTTTTAGTTGCCATCGATACTGGGGAAAAAGGGCTTCCTGGAAACATATATTTGGAAATCTTTACATACTTTACATTCTCTTAGGTAAGGAAACTACATTTTTGCATCTTGTAGCACATTGAGAGTCCTCTTTAGAAAAGAAAGACACCCGAGGCGCCTGGGTGGCTCAGCCGGCTAAGTATCTGACTTTGGCTCAGGTCACGATCTCACGGTTTGTGGGTTCGAGCCCCACATTGGGCTCTGTGCTGACAGCTCAGAGCCTGGAGCTCTTCAGATTCTGTGTCTCCCTCTCTCTCTGCCCCTCCCGTGCTGACGCTATCTGTCTGTCTCTCTCTCTCTCTCAGAAATAAATAAAACATAGAAAAGAAAGATGCCGAGTTTTGTTAAATCCAGAATTTTTCAGGTGCCTCTGACCCTGCCTTGATTTTTGCAGACACCTGTGACCGTGCCCAGAGTGTTACATGAAGCGTGGGAGGTTCTGGTGTGATACCACTCGGGTCACGTGTGCCCTGGGATTCCATGACAGTTCTCAGGATGCAGCAACAGCGTGCGTGTGTTTACCCTCCATCTGTTATCAGCTGTGTAGGTGCGCATGGGCGACTTGCATCTTTTTTCCCCAGAGACGCCCTGGCATCCCGTTTTTGTCAGCGTCAAGCTCAGAGTCTGTCAAGTGGAAAACATACGTGGACACTCCTCCTGAGGCAGGAGGCTTGTGAGATACTAAAATAGTACTCAGCTCAGCTCCCTTCCAGAAGCCAGGCTTAGAGGAAGGAAGGATTGGTGTGTTCAGACCCGATGTGTTGTGCAACATTTTGTTACACTTACGACCTCAGTCACAGCTTCCTATTTTCAGGTGCAGCTCAGAAGCCAAAACAATATGCTAGGCTGGATGGATTGCTTATTTCTTTAAAATAATCTTTTTTAATGTTTATTTTTGAGAAAAAGGAGAGACAGAGCACGAGTGGGAGAGGGGCAGAGAGAGAGGGAGACACAGAATCCAAAGCAGGAACCAGGCTCTGAGCTGGCTGTCAGCACAGAGCCCAGCGCGGGGCTTGAACCCACGAACCGTGAGATTGTGACCTGAGCCAGAGTCAGATACTTAACTGACTGAGCCACCCAGGTGCCCCAGGTTGGTTTTTTTCTAAAACAAAGTATTTTGTTCCTGTAAGGTGTATTTCTGAAATACCCTATCACTGGCCTTCTGAACATAATTAATGTTTGTGATTATAACAAATTATTTACTGAGACATTTTCTCCTCTCCCTTTTCACTGGGAGAATTCTTGTTTCTTTTGTTATTTTTTCTTTTCTTTCTTTTCTTTAAACAGTCATCTTAGGGTCTGTGCTCTTGGCCAATCATAAGCACACATTACTGTTGATGAAATGCTCAATGTTGCATATCTGATCTCTACGGTTTATTCATCTTACGAAGTAAAACTTGATGCCAGTTGATTAATGACAGCCGGTTTCCTCTCCCCCAAGCTCCTAGTAACATCTTCCCTGCGCTTGAGTATTTTCAGAGCCACGTGAGTGGCACCACATAGCACTTGCCCTTCTGTGAACTGGGACGTTTTCTTAACCTGGACCTTTTCAGTCCTTGTTTTTGCAGCATATTTAGTCACGAAGAATGGCTCCAACTTTGTAGAATACACAATTCTTCCTACACACTTAAGCCATGGCAGGCAGTCAGGTCGCCTTCGTCACTTTGTCCATTTTAGAGACAGAGAGGAGAAATTAAAGCTCATGGATTTATTTAGCTGAGAAGTCAGCAGAAGAGAATTTGGACCCAGGTCCGGTGCTGTCTGTCCTGTGCTAAGTCACAGGGTTCTGTCTGAGCATTGTGTCTAACAGATCGTTTAGTGTCGTTTGGAGGGCATACACGCTGAAAACACTGTGCCCATTTTCTGTTACGAAGGCTTCTGTGAATAATTTGGGTTGTTTTCTGTTGTTGTTTTTTTAATTGTTTAGGGTTGGTGCAAGTGTCCAGTTCTCCTGTGAGGACAATTATGTGCTCCAGGGCTCCAAGAGCATAACCTGTCAGAGAGTCACAGAGACACTGGCTGCATGGAGCGACCATCGGCCCATCTGCCGAGGTAAGGAGCACGCGGCGGTGAGTTCTTCCTGCACACGTGTTGTGCTTTGTGAGGGCGCAGCGAAGCCTAGAGCAGCGCGGCGTCCACTGTCGATAGGCAGAGCAGAACACGGAAGATGCCGATGCACGGCTTTCTCGTGAGCTGAGTAGAACAGAAATATTTCTTCGGAATTTGTGGGAAGCAAACATTTCCAAGGAGAGTAGCGGTTTTTAAACTTCCAGAACTCCAGAAGCAAATCTGATCATTCCCATACATGCACACACACTTACTCAGTGTTACCTGGTACTCATATATATAGACATATATATATACACACACAGTTTGCACAGTACACGGAGTAACCTGATACTCATCTCTCTCTACATACACACAGTTTGCACAGTCTCGGTGTAACCTGGTACTCGTCTCTACATACACACAGTTTGCACAGTACTCGGTGTAACCTGGTACTCGTCTCTATATATACACAGTTTGCACAGTACTCAGTGTAACCTGGTACTCATCTCTCTCTACATACACACAGTTTGCACAGTACTCAGTGTAACCTAGTACTCGTCTCTATATACACACAATTTGCACAGTACTCAGTGTAACCTGGTACTCATCTCTCTCTACATACACACAATTTGCACACTCAGTGTAACCTAGTACTCGTCTCTATATACACACAGTTTGCACAGTACTCAGTGTAACCTGGTACTCATCTCTATATATACACAGTTTGCACAGTACTCGGTGTATACACACACACACACACACACACACACACACAGAGTACATTGCACAGTACTCGGTGTCCATGAAGTATGTATGTATCAAATCATTAGACCTTAAGTAGGACATATCGCGTCTCAGGAACAATAACAAATAATATATTTTTAAAACTAATGTTTCAAAGAAAAATATATTTTAGTATATTTTGGAGTAGGAAAACATGAAACAAGAAATTTGAATAGAGAGCCCTGAGATCCTCGAAAGAGGAAAATCTGAGATGTGCTAGTTGGATAAAGATCAGGTGACAAACATCCAGACCCAAGTGGAGCTTCACCCGGATGAAAATGGGCATCTGTCTCGCGGAGACACCAGGGGCCAGTATGGCGGCTCTGTTTCCGGGGTGGACTGGCCCCGAGACCCACTCTGTCTGCCCTGTGGTCAGACCCTCACCCTCACGGCCCTAGGCACCATCCACATCCCGGGTGACGGGATTCAGGGGTTAGAAGAAGTGGTTTGCGGCAAAGCACCTGTACTCCAGGGAGGGTCCCCGGGAAATGCCACACACATTTCCTCCTGCCCAGTCCACTGGCCAAACCCCAGCCATGTGCTCTTACCTGGCCGTGAGACTTTGAGTCGGGGCAGTCACATATGTAGCAAGTAATTGTATTTCCGTGGGAGAAAGGGGCAGCAGACATGCAGGCCATTGCAGTCTCTGCCAAGGAAGGTGTCGTCCTTAAGAGGGAGAGTTGGAGTGAGTCGCTGAGTGGATGTGTCACAAGTTCATGTTTGTTACTTGCTTGTTTGTTTGGTTCCATTTTGATGTTGCTTCTCTGTGTCACCTGCAGCTTTCTGTGAGTGAGAGGGCAAATAATGAGGCAATCATCCAGCCTTCTCTCATCCAGGCTGGCATTTTCGTACAGGGCTGAGTTGTAGCTGTAAGTGATATGGGTGAAAACAGGTGGAGTTCTGGGTGCAGGAGTGTCCCAGTTTCCAGACCGGAAAAGGCTTACCTGTGAGCATCATGGTTACATAAGAGATCTGCCCATTCCCCTCATCTGCCCTGGACTCCCCCCCCCCCAGCCACATAGCCCTCTAACGAGAGGAGAGCTTCCTTGCTAAGGCCAGCAGGCACATCCAGCCCTCCAGTCTGGAAAACACAGTCTTGCACAACATCAGGTAATCACCAGGCAGCATGGCCTGATCAGTCGCTCACCCTGCTGAAGGGCCAGACGTATTAGTGCATCTGTAGCTCAGTCCTGTGGGCCCTGTTTTGAGGAGGGCCCTCTCCACAAAACACAGAGTGCCAGCTGCATATGTAACTAAAGATATCTAGTAGGCAGATTAGAAGCCAGTAAAAAAGCAATTGTGAAACAGATGAAATTACGTTTAAGATTTTATTTAATACAATATGCCCCGAATATTATCATCCTAACATATAGTCAATATAAACATTATAAGAGGAATTTTTTTTACCTTCTTTCTCTCTTTTTCTTCATACCGTGACTTGGAAATTTGGGTGTATTTTATACGTCTAGCACATCTCAGTCAGACTAGCCACTCACCTGCCTCGTAGTATCAGGGCCCACTATGGACACCTCAATTCGGGACACTTCGCTGGGTCACAGGCCTAGCTCTTCTCCATCTGTGGGACGCAGTCAGCACCGCTGTAGCTGTGAAGGCAAGAGCTGAGTTCACCGAGTCATGCCCTGTTTGCCAGGGGGCATCCCTCACTATAGAATATACTTTCTTCCTTTAAAATTTTTAAGTTTCGGAATGCCTGCTGGCTTAGTCAGTTAAGCATCTGACTTTTGGTCTTGGCTCAGGTCATGACATGATGGTTCATGAGATCAAGCCCCGAGTTAGGCACCGCCAGTGTGGAGTCTGCTTGGGGCTCTCTCCCCTTGCTCTCTGCCCCTCCCCCACTCGTGCTCTCTCTCACATGCGTGCGCTCCCTCTCTCAAAATAAATAAACATTTAAAAATGCTGTAAGTTTCTGAGGTTGGAAGTATTTAGGAACCTGGAGTGTGTTAGCATTCTTTCCTTTAAATCGTGTCTCTACCTGCTTCTACTGATAAGTTCATCAATTGCAGAAGAGTGGAAAAAAAATTTTTTTAAGTGGAGATTTAAAAAAAAATAATAAGGAAAATTGAGATTTTATAACCATTTCTGTAAAAAGATAGCTTGAGATATCTAAAATGTGGGGGGAGATAGATACCATGAAACTTAAAGGTATTTTAAATGCTACCTAAAACAGACTGTCACAATAGTTTCTTAGCTGTCGATGGGCCCCAAACACCACAGGCCATTTTCTGAATTCCCTTTCCAGTCTGCGCGATCATGATACTAAATAGGAAGAGGAGAACATCATGGTTTAGGGTTTCCTGATTCATTCTGAGGCTTTAAAGGAGCCCTTATATCGATCATCTCAGCCAGCATGTTTTAAATCGACATCTATAAAAAACGGAAACCGCCCCTGGGCTGAGCTTTGCCCGCATTATGAGATTTCAGATTGTTAAATTAAGGGCAGGTTCTCAAGGTTCTCATCTTCTAGAAGGGTCTCTAACTCTTAAGCAATTATCGTACCTTCTCTACAGAAGGAACATCTGATGGAAGTGCTTGATAAATTGCAGTGAGTCAGAAGCGATCTTTCACATCTGGACACTGGTGTCATTAGCCAATGCTTACATTAGCTAATTAGCTTTGGGGATGGGATGGACGTTACCTTTTCCTTCTATTACCAAACAGACGAATGGTTGTCATACCTTGGTGATTATGCAAGTGATTTTGTTTGAAATTATGCTTGCATCATTTACTTCATGCTTACTTCATATGTAAGCAGCTATTACGATGTTTCACAGCGCAGAATATTATGAGCTGTTTAAAACTATGTAAAGTATCTTTGGCAGTAGATTTTTAAAGTAAGCAAACAAACAAACCAAGGAAGAGCACCTACTTTTTAAGTAAAACATGTCAGTTGGCATTTCATTCTGTCAATATTTACCAGGGCTTAAGAGGGAGAATTTCCTTTCATGCTAAGGCACTCTGATCTGTGGAATTAATATTTTTAGTTGCTCACTGAGTTGAAAGAGCACATAAAAAAAGTGAAGTATTATTTGCATTTGTAACTGTGGTTACATGGAAGGCAATTAGAGCCACCAGGGGTCCTAGAATAAAGCTCTTACCTTGGGACTCTAGGTCAGGTTAGCTAAGAATTACCTTCAATTTATTAAGTTGTCATTTACCAAGAACTTTTTATAGCTTATTTTTTCTTACCCATGTTTTATGTCCATGCAGAAATGACCTGGTAAATAGTAGACAAAAGGCCACTTCCCTGAACGAGGACTCTTTATTCGACTGGATTAAATTTCAAGTCAATGATAAGATTATACTTTGTATACTGATTATTTTTGGGGAAGATATAATCTCAAGAGTTAAAGAGACGTACATACTTTTAACTTTTAATTTAATTCCAGTGAATTTGGAAAAATGTCTGTTGTTGCTTCTAGACTTCCAAAGTGTTATGCTTTTTAGTTGAAGACTCCTTAGGTGAAAAATACATTTTCTCTCTTTTTTATGAGGTTACTAGAAATAATAAACCTGTGTATTTTTCTATCACTCTCAAATTCTGTTGACATGAAATGACTTGAACGCGAATGTTAATTTGGTGCTAATTATGCGCCTAGAACACGACACGGACCTTTCTGATGGAGCGTCCTCCACTGTTGTCCTTCTTTCTGGGACACTTGCCCTCAGGTGTCCATGTGGCTGTCCGGACTCCCCCTTCCTTCCACCACCATCTCTTTCAAAACCCTCCCGTGACCACTGTCTTCCCAAGCAAGTCCTTTCCAGATACACCCCAAACCCGTGCTCAGACCTTTCTAGAAAGCTTCTGTGTCCTCCGCACATTAGATTAGGTGGCATGCGTTTGTGTGTTAATTGCCCGAGGAAGGAAAGGATCCTACTGGTGTTCTGTCTCCACTGAACCTTCCATGCCTAGAGCCTTGCCCCGCCCACGGCAAGCCCTGCCCACGGCAAGGGTGCAACCTGGGTTTCTGAAATAGGAGTCTGAACTGTGCTGAGTGCCTTCCTTGCTCTCCTCCCTTAAGCCTTATGGCAATCACAGATGAAGCTGTGATTAGTACACTCATTGAACAAACTGAGCAGTGTGAAACGAATTAAAGCAAGATTAGATGTCCAGTAACTGCATTAACCAGTCATGGAACTCAGCTGTGATTAAGAAAAGTGACTCTTAACCTCTACAACACACTTTTTTCCACTTTGGTTGACAATCTGGATGAAACATGAAAGCTATGATTGATCAAAATGCTTTCTCCTAAAAACATACAAGAAACAGACTATCAAATATGCTATTAAAGTGTTTGAAACGTGCACCAGATGTGAGTCAGGGTAGCCTCTTAATTTAAATGTGGTCAGTGAGAATATTCCTCTCCAATTAATGTGATTAATTAGTTACTATAGAACAGTACAAATTCCTGGAACTGAATTTACCTAGATAGACAAATGATTACTTCTTATTATATAAGATAGATTATGTGAAACAAATATGTTTTATACCTAATATTCATTGATTCAATAGATAAATGGCATATATTTGCATCCAAAATCAGTTTCTTCCTGTCTGCTTTCCCTCTTGATATATTTTCAACTATCATTTTGTGATTCTTACTTAATTTTAAAAACATAAAACATATAAGTAAATTTTGAGCTTACAAGTATAGAACACTGCCACGTGAGTAATATTACCTGTACGTTGGTCATGGTTATTACCAAAGACCATGTAGTAAGCATTATTGATCATTTAAGTATATATTACTTTACATTAGAGGTTATATTTCCAGGAGGATCTTGATGAGGAAGAGCACGTAGCAGGTGTAGGAAGGGGTATTCAACTGTAATATATACAAACACGCACGTATACATTTCAATTATGGGGATATATTTAAATGTAGCTATAAAACCTTGTTTGACATTACTGTAGTGTCATTACTAAATTATGTCGGCCATTAAATCCTTTGTTGGCTAATTGGATGCCTGTTCCGTACAGAAGCAGCTGTTTGGAGGAAGACCCCCCACCTCCAAGGACACTGTGAAATTGCTCACTCATAATTAGAACAGGTTTGCTATGCTAACAGGATCGTACGTGTCCAAGAAGGTCCACGGTCCATGCCTAGCATGCAGTGAGGACCCAGCAAAGAGGCCAGGGTGCAGAGAGGCAGGCCATGTGGCAGATCTTCAGGGCTCCAGCCTTCCGTGTCAGAAAATACCATGGTTTTATGAATCTGCACAACATTGGTCGAGTTCTTGTTCGATTATAGTCAGAAAAAGCAACACAGATGTGCTTTGCAGTAAACTGCCACGGGCCATGTTCCTTTAGAAGGCTCTGGGCGCACCACCCAAGCCCTCAGCTCCCGCTCTTCCTGCCCCGCAGGCCATTCCCCCATATCCTTAGCGAACACAATCTTGGGTGAGGGGCCGGGCACAGAAGCACACTGACTGAACATTCTCATGGGTCTACGCCAGCTGTTGCCCACCCATCAGACACATTTCAGTGCCGCCCTCAGTGCTGGTTCCTCCATCGTCCCCTGCCTGGCCTGTGTCCTTTTTCAGCTCTTCCCATTCTTCCCCAAGAGCAGGTTTTTAACAGAAAAGTGACATCCAGTGGATGTGAAGGAAATTCACTTTCAGGTACTTGAAGCTGACGAGGGGAGGACATGGAGTGTGGCACGGCTAGCAGTGGGACTCACTCTGCTCTAAAACTCGGGGTATTAGGGGCTGGGGGCTCGGGCAGTTAGGCTTCCCACTTGGTTTTGGCTCAGGTCATGATCTCTCAGTTTGTGAGCTCAAGCCCTGCATCAGGCTCTGTGCCAATAGCTCAGCCTGTTTGGGATTCTCTCTCTCCCTCTGCCTCTCCCCCGCTTGCTTGCTTGCTGTCTCTCTCTCTCTCTCTCTCTCTCTGCTTACACACAAACTATAAAAATAAATAATGTTCAGGGATCTGGCCATTTCATATAACCCTGCCGCAGAACCATAGAATGGAAAGAAGGCCCCAGGGGACAGACTGCAGGAGATTCAGAAGGTCACAGCTAGTCTGCACAGTGGACACTGTACGCACCTGCACAGTAACGCACAGACCCACGACAGTTCAGGACACAGTAGTCGTATTCAGTGAGGACTCTGCACATGAATGATGGAACTTGGAGTGGTTGCCAGTGGAAAATCCGAGTTATCTGTGATTAGTAGAAGAATATTGATACAGAAGGCTGTACCAGTGAATCCTGATTGGTATGGTGATGACAGTATCATCATTCATTGAGGAAGCAGATGATAAGGGTGGGGAAGATTTAGAAGAACAAAGACTGAGGTCCCAGCTAAAGTTCTAACAGTTTCCTAAAGCAGAGGATTATAATTAAATAATTAGAGTTAGATCATATTATTTAAGGTCATTACATCTGATTTAAAAAACTCGAACAAGTATTTAGGAAGAAAATTATCAAATGCTAGGAAGTGTTCCTAGTATTAAATTAATATAGTGGTTAAAACAGAGAAAAATCCCTGCCCTGATGGACTGATTGAAAGAATTGGTAAAAAAAAAAAAAAAAAGTTAAAATTAATGGATTAGAAAAATGTATTACAAAAATAGAGATCTATTTCTATGACAAAAAGAAAACAAAAATTAGTTTACAAATTAATTTGACAATTTCTGATGAAAAAGATCCCTGAAGAGGCTGGATTCATAACTCACTCTATGTGAAACACAGTCCTAAATATGCACGAAAATGTGGGAAATGTACTGCTTTCCTATACATATTTTACTAATAGTTATCTCACTAAAATATATAATCACTAAAAATCCCATTTCTCCAAGCAGTGGGTAAGATGAATTTCATGGAGCGCTGAGGAGGCAATTTGAATAAGTCAAGTTAAGGGTCAAGCTTGAAAGCAGACAAGTGGGACATAAGGCCGTTGATGGGATGTCAGATTCGGTGAACTTTTCAGCAGAGTGACAGCTGGGACTAATGACTGGCTGGGCACAGATTGTCGGTGGGAATGTAACAATTAGTTCCCGACTGCACTCACTCACTCACTCTTCTGATGTTTTTTTGAAGGTTGACATACTTAGAATGGCACATCGGTAATATTAATTCAAAATTAAATCAAAAAATATTTACCGAGTAACATAACATAATAGCAACTTTTCAGTATGAAACTTAACAAAGAATGAGTGTGTAACACAAAGGCATTGTAAATCAAAATGTATTGATGATAACTTTTCTTCTAAGATTTTCTGATGAATACTGCTCACAGGGCGCCTTAGGAAACTTTCGCATCTGAAGCTCATTGACTCTCTGACAACATGCTCCTAAAAGCGGGTTCTATAGCCTGTAGAGGTAGATGTCTTTGTGTGCAGTTAGCTCTTGGCCTGATCATCTTTTATGCATCTTTATTTAAGAAATCTTGTCCATTTTCAAAGTAAATGCCAACATGTTAAATGTTGGTTTTCCTGTATTTTTGTTAATTGATGTATAGGTTAATTCTTAGCTAATTATTTTCGTACTAAGTATCGAGCTACTGAAAATTGTCTACTCTTGCCCCATGTTTATGTCAGCAGCTCTAGACGCTGGCCATGGTGCTGCTGCTCAGGGGAGGTGCTTTCCCAAGGTAGAAAAACACAGCGTTGTACGACAGATAGATGTGTGAGTCATTACGATAAAGAACTCTTATCAAGAATAGGTATGAATTACATTATTGTTATGTCCATATAAATAGACAAGAGGCATATATTCCTGGGGGCAGCCGGAAAGAGCTCAGTTACTTGGCTTCTCCTGACTTGTCTGCTGTAAGATGGCCCTTGGAAGTCAGAATCCTGTTCTGACTACGTCTCCCAGAATAAAGCTGGCCATGGAGGGGCATGCAGCCAAGGAAAAGATCAAAGGCAAGATGGGTCATGATATGGATTCAGCTTTTGTTGGGTGACAGTTTAATTGGTTTGTGTGATATGAAACCTTAGAAATATGAACTAGTGCTTTCCTTGTATTAGCTCTATATTGTGAAATCAGTTTCTTTTGCTCTTTTCACAAACCCAGTTTAAATTATTTTTTAAATGTATATTTATTTTTGAGAGAGAGAGATTGGGAGGGACAAAGAGAGAGGGAAACAGAGGATCCAAAGTGGGCTCTGCTGAGACCTAGGAGCCTGATGTGGGGCTTGGACTCACAAACCATGAGATCCTGATCTGAGCCAAGGTCGGATACTCAATGAACTGAGCCACCCAGGCACGCCATCCCCGCCCCCCAGTTTATATTATTAATGTTAAGACTAGATTCCATTGCAGGCTGACTTTTGGTTTATAAAAATAATGTATCAGTTTGAAAGAAGAAGAAGAAAGTTCCATTCATAAAATGGAGGTCAGTTGAAATATATACATTTAAAATTTTTTTTAATGTTTATTTTGAGAGAGAAAGAGAGAACATGAGTAGGGGAGGGACAAAGACAGAAGGAGAAGGAGAACACAGGGGAGAGAAAATCCCAGATGGAGAATCCCAAGCAGGCTCCACACTGTCAGCACAGAGCCCGGTGGGGGGCTCTCTATCTCACAAACTGAGAGCATGACCTGAGCCGAAATCAAGAGTCTGACGCTGAACCAACTGAGCCACCCAGGTGCCCCTGAAATACAATTTTTACATATAAACCTCAGTAACATTTGTTAGGTTATGTCATTTCTGTAGTTTTCTGGGTCTTTTCAGTTTAAGGTCATTTCTCTTTTAGAGCTACCATTTCTATTTTCTTTCTTTAAATTGTCAACTACATGTTAATCTCCTGCTTGCATTGTGCTGTAAGGCAATTTGTATCATTGACTATAGACTGGAGTCTAAAGCTTGGAAGAGACCTTGGAGATGACCTGTCATACCATCACATTTAGAATGGAGAGGTGGAATTGTCATACAGCGTAGGGCATGGGGGTCTGGGGGTCTCGAGCTGCCCTGCACTTTCCCCTCTATCTTGCTGCATCTGTGTCCCACCAAGGGAATGCAGACTCTCTCTGAGTCAGATTGGGTTTTGAGATGGACTTATTTGATCTGGCATCACCCATGGTGATATCAGCGACAAGGTCATCCTGTGAATGGAGCCTTGGGAAATTTCACAGAGAGCTCCAGTCTAACATTGCAGATGTCGAAAAGGGACCTGATGGCTGAGTCCATTGTACTTGCCAACTTGAGTTCTTGAACCACATTTTATCGTAACTGGTGAACAGCTAACTTGATGTTTCATGTGCCTGTTTTGTCTTCAGCACACAGATAACGTGTTGAAGAAAGTCACACGATCTCTGTTTTTTTCTAGCTAGAACATGTGGATCGAATCTGCGTGGACCCAGCGGCATCATTACCTCCCCGAATTACCCAGTTCAGTATGAAGACAATGCTCACTGTGTGTGGGTCATTACCACAACAGATCCGGACAAGGTAAGTTTTCCACCTTCCCCCTTGGTGCCGCGGTATCATGGGCGCTCTGACTCGGACGCTGTTTGAGAGAAACAGCCCTGTGAATGTGGTTCCCCTTACAGTTTGCTGTTTGCATTCAGAGCTCAGGCTGCCTTCTGAGCACATATATCCACCCGTAGTGGACGAAGTCTAGGACTCCAGTATAAAGTGAGTTTTGCTCATTTGGTTGCCTCCTCCTGGTTCTGAAGGTTATGTCTATGTTCCCTACCCCCCACCCCAGTTTTGTTGAGATATGATTGACATATAACATTAAGGTGCATAATGTAATTATCCGATATATGTATGTTTTGCAAAACAGTTAACATACATTATCTCATATAATTACCAAGTTATTTTCTTGTGATAAGAACTTTTGAGATCTGTTCTCTTAGCAGCTCTGAAGGATACAGTACAGTAACTATGAGGGTCATGGAATCAAGCCGGGATCAACAGTGGCTTTAGGGGGGAGCAGTGAAGCCCTTACCAGAATGAGGGAACGTTGCAGCCCCCTCACCGCCCCCCCCCCCGGGGCAGTCTACTCCACATGCACAGTTCCTGCACCATTGTTAATAGTGACCTTTTATTCTCCAGATCATTCTAGTTTGGAATAATATAAATTCTCCCTACCTTGAATCAGGGAAAGGGCCTCAGGAAGCAGGAGTTTATTTTTTTGTTTTTTTTAATGGGAAGAGATAATGAGTTTGGTTTTAGGCATAATGAGAGTGAGGCACCTGCTGTATATTCATTCAAGTGGATATAACTGGTAGAGGTAAATGTGGAATTCACAAGTGTGCTGTTAGCTGCCAGGATCTAGGATATGCACCATGTCATGTGGAGAAGCCAAATAGAGTCAAAGAGACTCGTGCTGGTGGCATATTTTCTCTCTGTGTCACTGGGAGGGAGACCGAGCCTCCCTGTAATGAATGATGGGGTTGTTGCAATTCTGCATGTCAGGTGAAGGGCTGTAAAGTGCGGGAGTCCTTTGTATGGAAGGGTCAGCAGACCCCGGCTGTTGTGATAGGTCACGCACTGGCTCCAGGGTCAGTCTTCAGGGAATCTGAGTCACACCCTCACAATGTCTCAAAATTCATTTAGACCTAGATTGCATATAAACAATCATGAATATTTTGATTATTACACATACACCCATGTATCTGGTTTTCTTTCTTTCTCGTACATACTGGAATACTTGAAGTCTCTGTACAAAAGGAAGGTTAGACTTTCTATTATCTGAACCCTTCACCCGACAGACAAGAAACCGAGATCCAGGGAATGAAAACACTTGGTAAAGTCTTCCTGGCCATTTTGCTCCTAAGAAAGGATGAGAGCGTGTGTGTCTCTTTACTGCACTGTGACGGCCCTTCATTAGCTCTGTTCCTAAGAAGACCCATTTATTCCCACAGCTACACATTCCATCATCACTGTGCGGGGCGCCATGTGGAAACGGAGTAATAGGTTCTTCAGTGCCTAGATAGGAGCTTTGGGGCTGTAGGTCTTAGAAAAAGGGTTGAAGAAACATTATTTCGCATGACAAAAGGGGAGAGCCAGTGAGATTCCATTTTAATTCAGGAGCTCAGGAACATTGCTGAGGATTTAAGTGACTCCCCTCTTTACTGCTCCACCTTCCAGGGCAGTAATGATGCCCGCCCCCCTCAGGTCACAAGATAGCTCTGGCATAATCCTGTTCACTGGAGAAATGAGCCATGTCTTTCTAAAAAATGGAAGGAATTTTCTAGAATGTCCCTAGCGGACTTCCCTTCAGGTCCACCCGAATCGAATGCCTATGGTCCAGCTCCTAGGGAGCCCGGAGGAAAAAGCCTCTGGAAGGCAGAAAGCAGGCTGATGGTAGTGGGAAACCAGTTGTGCACACAAGCAAAATGCCGAAGAAAGAGACTTGGGTTATTATCAGGTTCATATTTTGTAGATGATGCACTTCAGATCCCATTGTTTTCCTGTTTTGCCAGACTCCAGAAGGCTAACGTCTGATAAAATGCATGAGGTGTGTTCTCTGACGATATTTCAACATGGCCAGACTGCAAAACGATAAATAAAATAATGGACACATGCCATTTGGATTTACATATTTCTCTCATTTCAGGGGTTTTGCTTTTCTAACTCATCTTTGTATGCATTTACACAGATTTTTCTAATGATTCTATATAAATTTGGCTGATGCTAAACAGGCAACAGTTAAGTTACATTTCAGGAATCTTGTGTTATAGTGCTTCAGTAACTTCTTTGCCTTTCTTTGTTTATTTTGGTGAAATGTTCAGAGAAGAAACAAGACATTCCAGGTTGACGCACTCCTGCACACCAATACTCTTGCTAGAGCACCACTTAGACACCTGAAGGCATCTCAATTAAGCAGAATTACCATCCAAATTAAGAAGCAGTCACTGCCATTAAGTATAATTAGACTTAATTTGATTCCTTGGGAGACCTTCCAAATAAGGGGGTTTCCCGAGTAAGCACATGGTGATGAAGGCATATTACATACTGAGCATGAGAGAGAAGAGTGGTTATGTAAAGATTCCCAGACAATGACTCTTGCTAGAAGCATTAACAAAGAATTTGAGATAAGAAGTGTTGGTGTACCTCAATCTGTACGTTTGACTTGCACACCTTTGAGAAATAAGGTGGGAAAATGAAAATCACTTTCCAATGTCAATTAGAGATTAGTTGATACACTCCTCTTCTGTTGAAACATTAATGTTCTCTTAATGATTTATAGTCTTTCCAGGTCTTATTTTTGCTTTGACTCATATATAACCCAGTGACAGGCTGCTGTATAACCAAGTGACATGTGTCAGTTTATGTGAAGCATTAACATAAAATTGCATGTACAAGATAATTAGGAGGCTCAGTGTCTGGTAGTAATGAATATTACAATTTGTCATATTGTGGAATGTCTTCTTAAAAAGAATACTAGAAATATATATGTTTATAAATAAATAGGGACACTTGGGTGGCTCAGTCAGTTCAATGTCCAGTTTTGGCTTTGGTCAAGATCTCACAGTTCATGAGTTCAAACCCCACATCAGGGTGATTTTGCTCTGATAGTATGGAGCCTCCTTGGGATTCTCTCTCTTTCCTGTCTCTCTGCCCCTTCCCTACTTGCACTCTATGAAAAATAAATAAGTGTTAAAAATATATAAATATACAATTTTCTTAATATTAATGGGATGTACATTATTATTGAATAAATATGAATGTATTACCCAGTGTATATTAAATAATATATTAATTGTAAATCATAATTATAAGACAATTTAATGCATATAGATTTATATTTTAGGAGAACCTATTAGGTAGTGTGTTCTAGAGAGAAATTTAAAAAGAAATTGTCCTCAAGAAGATTCAGTTTAGCGGAGCAGATTTCTAAACAGCCAAGTACAGCTGCTCCCACCATACTAGTCTAGTAAAAATCCAATAAAAATTAATTCAGTAATGAGATACTGATTAATGTAGTTCATTGTATACACAGTCAACAATTCAGCTTTCTCAGATAAAACTAATGACACATGTGTGACCAAATTCTTGAGACAGTCATATATGGCTGATGAGCTATAGAGTGGAGGCGTTATCAGCAAACGCTCTCAAAAGTCCGTCCCTGGGGTTTCCTTCGGGAAGGTGGAGGGCAGACAGCTTTCCCTGGAGGCCTTGCGAGGCCACACAGGCGTACATCTGTATGTGCATATGTATCATGGGTGTACATTGGGGGCGCAAATGTATACACATACGTGCATACACATACATTTGTATCTCAAATAATTTCAGTACCTAATTTTACATTGAGCTCCTTGGAAAGTATTTTTGTTGATGTTAAACTCCTTGAGGGTTTCAGTGATTTTAAGCATTTGAACTTTGTCTGCTCAGGTTTCTAAGACAAAATGCCTCAGTTAGGGTAGCTTATAAACAAAGAGTTCCAGGATCTGGGAGTCTCAGATCTGGGTGCCAGCATGTGAAGGCCCTTGTGAGGAACATGAGGCCAGAGTGAAGCACCCAGAACACTGTCTGCCTAATGCTGCCTGCCTCCCCTCCCCTCCACTACCTCCTCCTTCCCCACCCTTCCCTCCCCTTCCTCCCTCTTCCTCCTCCCTCCTTGCCCCACCCCTCCCCCTCCTCCTTACTGCCTTCCCTCCTCCTCCTCCCCCCTCCTCCCTCCTCTCTCTCCCTCCTCTCTGCCTTCCTCCTCATCTGCCTTTTCTTCTTCTCCTTGGTGATTATTAATGACTACACTCAAGGAGCCATAGAGGAGACCCTGAAGGACAGGTGAAGGATTTAAATGCTGTGCTTGAGTGGGTGTCAGGAAACAGAGGAGAAGAATGACGTTGCCATGTCCATGTCTCAGAGAGGTCACTCTGTCAGGAGTCGGGTGGACACAGGGCAAGGACCCGTGACTGGAGGCAGAGACATCAGCGCGTTGGTATAAACTTGAGAGATCATGTGAGCCTACGTCAGCACAGTGGAGTCAGGATCGGAGAAGAGAAGACGAATTTGAGAGGCATTTAGGGAATAGGTAATGAGACGCAGCAATTGATACATTGATATTACACCTTCTATTAAATGCATCCCTGTCATTGTCTAAAGAAAAAATAAGACTTGCTGAAATTTAATGCTTGTAAGAAAGTGCAACCGTGTGTTAGACTCCTTTTTGGGGAAGGAGCATTAACTTTTATTACACAGATTTTGTTACATAATTTGACATAAATTCATACAGATGTAGAAAAGGCATTCGTTTGCATTCAAATTATTTTAAAGTTAAGGTAGAACTAAATATTTTGCGTGACAGTTTCTGGTGTTCTAGATGGAGTGTGGATGGATGCAGGTGCGTAGGTTATGCTGAGCCAGCAGGGATCCCGGGATCGGCAGAGAGACTGTTAGACACCGTCGCTGTGGGAAGCGTCTCCGTCAGCTGTGTCCCCGACGCCTTCCCGACCCAGTTACCAGTTCTCTCCCGTCCTTGTCCACTCTTCCTCCCCGTGTTCTGTCTCCGGGGTGGCCCTTTGTCGCCAGCTCCCCCCATCAGCGCCGTTTAATAAGTTTATCTTTTCCATGAACAAAGTCTGGCTCCTTCCTTCTCAAGTCTCCGTAGACGCTCTCCCTGGCACCCTTTCCTTCCTGCCACAGGGGAGCCCGCCTGCCCCCGTTGCCGCTGCCCGGTGTTTTTGCAACACTCCAGTTACTGCCTTGTTACATCTCATTTAGTTATTGTTGTCATCTCTTCTTGGTTCTCCAAAATAAAATAGAAAACAGGGTCCATGCTTTTGATTTGCTTGCATGTTAAGCCAAAACATGAATTACGCACACGCACATGTGTATGTATATAAATACATACACACACATGCATGATGGAGGCAGCATGACTAATCTGTTAGTGGTGCACAGACTACAGTACAACGTAAACACAACACAAAACAAAAACAAAAACAAAACCCTGCAGAGGTGTGGACAAATGATCTCCAATATTTTACTCAGTGTAAGTAATTGAAGAGCTAGGCTGGAATCTGGCTTATTTATAGAAATGTAGAAGAACAGAGTACCCAAGTAACACTGTACACAGATTTCCTGAGGTCTTTTGTGTTTGTTTGGTTTTGTTTTTGTTTCTGTTTTAATAAAAGGGGCTTTAGGAGAGGAGACTTTAATAATTGTATGTCCAGAATCTGGAAAGGATGAATCTTTGTCCTCAAGACAGAAAGGTAGAGAAGGGCTTTTGTTTGTTTTGTTTTCTATGAGTAACATGCATGTGTGCATGTGTGTGTGTCTGTTTTATGATAAAAAGAGGCAGAAATAGTTTTCCCATTTAGGTTTACATGTCTTAGAAGTAGTCACCATTTTTTTTCACCTTTTGCCTTTTAGCATGTATTAAGTACATATTTCCTGCATCAAAACACATTTCCTTTTGCATTTTTCTTCTTTTCAGGGGTTTTCTTATTTAAAGACATTAGTAATTACACAAGTAGGGAAAACAGCACACAACGTGTCCATTCGGTGTATTGTTGAACCACACACACTTGCTTATTGGTAGAGAGCAGTGAACAGAGCAGCGATGGTCTCTGCACGGAGACAGCCCTGCACAAGGGGGAGACAGAAAGTCAGCCAACAACCCCGTAACTAGGTGGAGTCACATAAAGCAGGTACGTGGCAGGCGGTTCCTGGGCAGCGATGCAGGGCCCATGGCAGCACACTGATGTCCTTCAAAGCGCACCCTGAGTGGAACTTGCGATTGTCATAAGAACACTCGGCACTAAGAGTCTGTCAAGTTAATGGTTGCCACCATGCTTCCAGCTCATTTCTCTTTTTTCCGGCCCCTCTGTACTTCTTTTTCTTCTCTAGTTACTTGAAGAGATATTTATAATTTGGGGATCTTCTCTCCCCACACACATGATTCTGGGGTCTTACAGGGCAGTGGCATGGTAGAAGGAGAACCAGATGTTTTACCGAAAACCCCAGGTTCCAGCCTTTGCCCATTTCCTAGCTGTGCGGTTTCAGAAAAACATAAAATCTATCAGTTGCCTCATGCGCCACATAATCTTAATAATGATAATAATATGTAGATAAACTAATGGTATTTCTGTGTTTATCAGATGAATGTGCATATAGGGAAATGACTCTAAGTTACTAATGTCTCACTGCTACAATGATAGGATCACCTCCTGGTCTCTTCTCCTTTTCCGGTGTTTCTTTGCATTCCATTGCTTTAAGGACTCTTCTCTGGAGAGAGTAATCAGTTATGTAATCAGGTTACCTGTACACAGTGCTGGAAGTCCAGATAAACCCAGGGCATTTCTGGGGCATCCTAATAGCCTTTCGCGTGCACAGATACAGAGAATATTAGTTCTCTCTTGCTTAGCAATTTGCTGCTCCTACTAGAGCCTTTCTGAGTCCTTCATTCTGTCATGGAATCCAGACAACACCCTTTATTCTAGATACATTTCCTCCTCTATCACCTCCAGTTGAGCATCTTTTCTTCACCGCAAATATCTTCTGGATTCACTCTCCCTTTTCCATTTTCCACGAGTGACTACTCTAGGTCAGTGTCCTCTGTTAATGTGTACTGTTTATTGTTGTGAGATAGCTCAGCTGTTTGTCTTGTTCTGTTCTCTACCTTCCTAAGTTATTTTCCACAATAAATGGGAAATATCTTTTCTAAAAACTAAATATATGTCTAAATGTGCATGTAATAAATACATGATCACTATCTTACAAAATCAAATGACACAGATAACTAGAAAGCAAAAACCAAAGGAACTAAGTGTTTCAGTCCCAGAGGTGAGCAGTACTAACTATTGGCACATACTTTTTGTAAGACTTTTATTAGTTTCTAACCATAAACACATATATAAGAACACAGGTTTCCTTTATTTCTTTCTTTCCTTCCTCCTCCCCCCCGGTTCTTCTTAATGACTTCTTTTATTTTAGATATCATGCCAAAATTTTATAGATCACTTTGTTACTTTATAATGCATGTGTGTGTGTGTGTGTGTGTATACATATGTATGTGTATGTGTATACATATACATCTATAATGCGAATATATAGTATATGTCCAGGTATAATTAATTTATATTGGATGGAAAATATATCTATCCAAATATAATTTACTATATTTAATAGCTGCAGAGTATTTTATTCTATCAGCTTCTTCCTTTAAACAGGTATTTAGACTGCACCCGTTCTCTGTAATCATAAACCGTGCTTCAGCAGACATGTTTATGTTCCCTCTCTTTGCAACTATTTCAGTAGGTTAAAGTCCTTGAATTAGAATTACAGTAATAATTTACACACATTTATAATTTTGATGCTTATTTCCCAAATACTTATCCTGCGTTAAAATTGTGCTCATGGAAACTCCCACCACAGTGTGTAGATGTCTGCATTTCTACAACATGGAGAACAAAGATAAAATATGACTGTTGTACTTCAGCATTATATCCTCAGCAATTCTCTATGGTTCGTTGGAGAAAGTCCTTTTCATAAGATCTGTCTTTTATGGCAGGGCAACTGACATCACTCCACTCTCATTTTATCATTTGTCCCTGCATGCTTAGTCCCCGGCCACACTATTAAACTCTCAGATCTTGAAAGTATTGTACCTCTGCAGACTTGTGCACCTTTTCATGCACCCCGAACAAAAACAAGGTACCAGGGTGAAAATGCTTATTATTGAATAATTGAAGCAATTATTGAAGCACTTGCAATTATTGAAGCAATATTTATCATTGGATTCATGGCATAAATTTTATACTATTTTGCAAGCCAATGAACTAATTAATGGGTTGACCACATTATTTATTATCTGAACCAAAACTATTTTAAAGGGTAATGTATTAATAATAGACCTGGAAACAGTCAAAAAGTACAACCACTCAAGGTAAACCAAGACCTATGTCACCCTATAAAGGGACAAAGGGAAAAGCCCTGTGTTATTTTCCCTTCTGTAGTTGTAAAAAAAGATTATGTCCATACTCCCAGCATTTCAAAGGCAGGCAGGGGAAATGGTCAAATCTCCCAAAATACAGGAAAATTCCCCAGTAATAGCTTTGTGTGACCAATTCCTAACTTGCTCAAAGCTACAATTAAACATTGTGCCTCTTTACAATTTTTTTTTAATGTTTATTTCTGAGAGAGAGACAGCATGAGCAGGGGAGGGTCAGAGAGAGAGGGAGATACAGAATCTGAAACAGGCTCCAGGCTCTGAGGTGTCAGCACAGAGCCCGACATGGGGCTCGAACCACGAGATCATGACCTGAGCCGAAGTCTGACACTTAACCGACTGAGCCACCCAGGCACCCCACATTGTGTCGTTTTAAAGAGTATTTTATTTGTTTATTGATTAATGACACAAAATATAACAGTACATCTTAGGAATTTTAAATGAAATTAAATAAGTTACTTAAATTACCTTTTGCAAGCAAGCCTGTGTCTGTCACGTCTTTGAATGTACACTCTCTTGCCCAGATAATGGCCTGTAGTGAGAACTAATAAATGATTTTTAATAAATGGCTGTAATTATAACCAAGCATTTACTGTTTTATGTCACTGGGGAGGCAGAGAAGGTCATGTTTTAATTGAAGTTTTTGTTTGTTTTGAGAGAGAGAGGGAGAGAGAGAGAGAGAGAGAGAGAGAGAGAGAGAGAATTCCAAGCAGGCTCTCCACTGTCAGCATAGGGCCTGATGCAGAGCTCGATTTCACTAGCCAGGAGGTCATGACCTGAGGTAAAATCAAGAGTCAGATGCTTCACAGACTGAGCCACCTAGATACCCCTTAAAAAAAAAAAAAAAAAAATATATATATATATATATATATACATACACATACAGATAGATACAGATATAGAGATATAGAGATAGATATAGATATATATTTAATTATTTGCAGGCCAACAATGCCACGAGTCTGCATATTATTTGGGTCCTGAATATGGCCACATATTTATACTAATATGCTTTCAGATAAACAAAATGCTATTTTTATTGGAAAACCTATTGCATATCACACAAAAGGTGCAGTTGACACTATCAAGCTCAGTTGTGGTTAATATTCTGCAAGCAGTTGGCTTCCCCATATTGTGTTACTTTACACTTGCCAGTCCGTTATTTTGACAGTGATCTAGTGGTTCCTATCAAGGCGTACACTTAAAAAGAGAATATTCTAGAGGCCTGGATACTGTGTTCTGCGTGCCTTCACAGCCCTCTACGGGATGGTTTGATGCGTGTATTTGCAAGCCTGTGTTAATGACCCGGTAATTGTTTTTGGGGGCTTGCGCTGAAGTGTGAAGCGTGTTGACTGCTGTCAGCAGTGCCCAGTTGGCCCGTGGCGGTGGTGGGGAGCAGCGTGGCATGCTGGTGCTGACCCCATGGCCTGCCTCCGTGGCCAGGTGCTGAACCGAGTACACCGCCGAGGTGCGAGAGAGGTGTGGCGTCAGACCTTCCTTTGAGACGTGCTGACGATGCAGAGGCAACAGTTACTGTTTTCTTACTCGGAGGCAGCAGGCCCCTGGGTGCCTTCATCGAAGTCAGTGACGAGAATCTGAACTTATCTGCAATAGGAATGTTTTGTTGTTGAAGAAAAGGCTTGTATTTCATCTGACACATTTTTTCAGATGACTGAACCAATTAGATTATCTCACAGGATCTCTTCTAACTTCTAACAGGATGAACGAAACTGTTCTTAATGAAGTATTTCATGTTTATAAAATCATGACATTTATAACTAGGACATTTACGATTCTGAGTAGTTCTGGGGTCTGGTGCTGCCAGGTACTGTGAGGAGTCTTAGGTAAGGAGGGCAGATGTGGAACAATACAGGGGTTTTTAGTTTATTTATTTTTGCGAGGGAGAGAGCAGAGGAGGGGCAGAGAGAGAAGGGGACAGAGGACCTGAAGCAGGCTCTGTGCTGACAGCAGAAACCCCAGTGTGGGGCTCGAACTCACAAACCATCAGATCATGACCTGAGCTGAAATCAAGAGCAGGATGCTTAAGTGACCGAGCCCTGCACGCACCTCTAGAAGCGGTTTTCATATCACATTTGACTGATTTGCAGAGCCCTATATAGAATCGGTGATCAAAATACTCAAGTATATACATTTCACCTAGAAATATATGGCACCAAAAATATGCATCCTGCTATGTATACACACACACACAGACACACACACGTATGTACACATATATTTGTGTATATATAAACAGTGCGTACTGTTGTCCCGCTGTCACACCGAGGCACGCGGGGCCCTTCCCCGGGGCGCTGCCCGGCGTTGGTGCCCCTCGCGCGGGTTGGGGAAACACTGGCAGAGGTTTCCCCTGACGGCATCGCAGCAGGGGGCCGCTGTCCTGCATCCGTCCTGGTCACTCACGTAGGACTTCCGTCTCCCTGGCCCCGGCTCTCCTGACGTACGGTTCCGATCACTTCTCCTCTTTGGGTTTATGTTCCCCCAACACTCTCCATCGGCGGATGTTCTGAAGGGTCAGTATTCCAGGTACCATACCAGGCTTAGGTAGCAGCCCGCACCAACTCAGCGGAGCCCGGGTGCGACCGTCCGCGGCCGTTTCTCCCGACTGTCAGTTCTTCGAGCGGCCCCTGTGGAGCTGACCCTGGGGGTCTGGCTCCAGGCTCTCGTCAGGGCGGCAGCTGTGCGGCCATCCAGTCCTGCCTCTTTTCGGTTCTAAGTCCTTCCTTCTTTTGGACCTGTCTTCGCCTCAGCATCGGGTCACCGAGCAGCGAGCGTCCTGCCCCCCAGCTCGGGCGCCTGTGCAGACGGGAGGCCGCGTCCTGCAGTCACCGTGTTGACGGCACACGCTTGCCGCGTGCCCCGCATGTTGCTGCACCCGGCCCGCACTGCGTATTAAACGGGTCAGACGTGTTCAAGGTGTTTCCTACTGCTCTCAGTCTGTTCCTTTGTCCCCTGGCTCCTCCGCTTTCTCCCCTCCTTCCCCTCCTCCTTTCCACGGAAGGTAGAACTTAGGCAGCTTTGTTTTAGAGTCCAGTTGCCGGAGGTTGTCATGGCAGAATTGAGCTGAAAGAAGAACTGTATTATAATGATGACGTTCAGTAATCATAAAGTCAACATATGAAGACTGTGTGTCTGATATTTGTTTATTCAGAGCTATAGTATGGGCTTCTGCAGACTTTCCTCCAGTTTCACTGAAGTATATTTGGCAAATACAAAATTGTATAGGTTAAGGTATAAACTGTGATGTTTTGATAGATGTGAACATTGTGCACGGACTCCCACACTCGAGCCGAGTGACATAGTCGTCACCTCACAGAGTTCCCTTTCCTTTCAAGTTAAGGTAATTGAGTTTCCGTAATTGTGAGAGCAATTAAGATCTACTCTTTTGGCGAATTTCAAGTGGATACTACAGTGTTGTTACCAGTCACGATGTTACACGTCGTATCTCCAGACTTACTCATCTTGCATCATGAAGGTTTGTACCCTTTGAGTAATGTTGCCCCATGTCCCCACCCCATGTCCCTTTCTTCTCTTCAGACTATTCATTGTTCTTATACAGTAAAATACTATCCTCATTTCTGCCTCAAGTTGCTACTCTCATAAAGAATACTTCTTGTCTATCTTCTTTTTTCTGTTTTATCTATTCTGTGGACCGAGATGTGAAGGAGATACAGTAGTAAAAATTCGTAATATATCCCTCTAGAGCACACACATTCACATACTATTATTCTAAATTATAAATGTATATTTCAGTTCTTTTTGGAAAATAGGACACAGAGAAAGTAAATGTCATCAAAATTCTATCATTTAATATAGAAACGAATTATGTTCTACTGTCTGCCCACTATATAGGAATCTGCTTTTCTGTGACTATATAGATATGGATATTTATACATTCATGTATTTGTAATGTGAGTATTAATGTGTGTATATATGTACATATGATGGAATATATATGCACATAATATAAATACAAATATTAATATCTTGCAATTCTTTGCTTATTTTTTCCTTAATAAAACACAAAAATCTCTTTAGATCTATTTGTTTCTATGTCTACTTACTCACTTTAGTATCTTCAGAGTGTCCGTAAATATGAGCATCCTAAAAGTTGTTCAGTCATTCCAAGTTAATAGGTATTTCGGTTGTTTCCAAAATGTTGTTCTCATAAGCAGTGCTACAGTGGTCATGATTATTATTGTTACGGGTCCCATAAAGCCCCGGTGGTAATTGTTGACTACCCAGAATCCGTACAGCCCTGCCTTCCCCATTAGCTCCTTCTCATCTCGGTTGCCATGGGCACCCTGCCTCTGTAGTATCTCAGTTATGTGGCATCTAGTGTCTCTGACAAATTCTCATAATAGTGAAGAAGCTAAGGCACTAAGCAGATAGAAGGTTAGGTTATCAATCAGCTACCTGGGCCACATACTTGGTATTTTATAAACTGGTTTATCTGAAAAGGCAATTAATGACCTCCTGAATTATTATAAAAAATCCCTGAAAGGGGCGTCCAGGTGGCTCAGTCGGTTGAGTGTCCAACTTCAGTTCAGATTATGAACTCAGGGTTTGTGAGATCGAGCCCTGCATCAGGCTCTGTGCTGACAGCATGGAGCCTGCTTGGGACTCTCTCTCTCCCTGTCTCAGCCCCCCACCTCTCTCTCTCAAAAACAAATAAATAAACATTTAACAAATTGCTGTGGGCACCTAGGTGGCTCAGTTTGGCATCCTACCCTTGGGCTCAGGTCTGGATCTCAGGTCACGATCTGATCTCAGCTCAGATCCTGATCTTACTTTTTGAATTCGGGCCCCACATCCGGCTCCCTGCTGATAGCGTGAAACCTTCTTGGGCCTCTCTCTTTCCCTTTCTCTCTGCCCCTCCCCCACTCATGCTATCTTTCTCTCAAAATAAATAAACCTTAATTTTTTTTAATCCCTGAAGGAAAGTGACTAGTGTATTAGTACATTAGCAAGTGTGTGATGATGACACTCCCATAAACCTGAAATACTGTTTGGTCAGTGCAGATCCTAGGTAAGTATGTTCTCATGTATCCATAAATTAATTTTATTGCGTTTGGCCCAACCTTACATTACCTGATGAAAGGCATTCAGAGTAGTGTTTTTTTTTTTCCCTTTCCATAATTTATTGGTTGTCTGGCTGATTGGTTTTAGGAGTCTTACCTGTCCATTACTTAAGTACATTTAGCTCTTCAGTGTCATACCTTAAAATCTCCTCACATGATGGACAGCGAATGGCGAGTCTGTAATATGGGTAAAATACTTCTAGAATAGTAAGCCTCCTCTAGGCTGTCTTCAACACATAAGACATCTTCTCCCTTCCTCAATTTCAGGAAATAAGCATCATTCATTTCCACTTAAAATAAGTTAACTTTCTATAATTGTATCCATTTCAAATAAAATTAACATTTAAAAATTGATGGAAATAGTTCTGTTCTTCCATATTGATGAGCAAAATGGAGTCTATGCACATTAAATTCACCTGGAGTGAAGGCCCAGTTTACGTGGACCTCCTGGCCCCCATAGCAGTGGCACACGCGGGCTCCATCAGTGTCGCATGCCGGTGCAGATACTCCCACATCAACAGATCTGCACAGTGCACGTCAGATTTGAAGCCTCTTATTTCAAAATGTGATGGAGATGTAAGATTCCCATGTTTAAAAATATGTAACACCTAAAAGTCTGTGCACTGACCTGATCTGATTTTCAAGGGGAACGTTTATACCACCTCTATGGTATGAAGCATCAGGTTTCAAGGTCCGTATCAGGACATTTTTTTAAGTTTCCAGTAATTCTCTGTCCTTATTTCCAAATTGTACTGCTGCTTCCCCATGGACACCCCTGCGCTCTGTAACGGAACCACACTGCTATGTCTGAGAGGTTGGAAAGGTTCCCCTGTGCCTGGGAAGCTACTCTCTGCACGATTGCTCTAATGGCCTTGGCATTCCGTCCGGTACTTCTGAGCGTGAGTCCACAATCCTCTTTCTTGCTTCAAGCCTCTGTCTTAGAGCATCTTCCCCAGTCTAGTCCTGCAGGATGGGGAATGGCTGTCCCACGACCAGCCTCACTCTCCAGTATCTGAAGCCAAGTCTGCAGTTTGGAAAGTGGGATGGCCTGAGGTGCCTGTGGCAGAGTGGACATACGTGATGCTTATGCCACAGAGAGCGTCAGATCCATGTTGGCCCTGGGCTTGGGCGCGGAGGGGGTGTGATGCACTACAGTGAGTGAATAATTCTTGCTGTCAGCCATGTCTGTACAACCCAGAATAACAAACCACAGTATGATTATCAAACCTCAGCTGTGAATAGCATAGTACACTATTAAAAAAACAAACAAAAAAAAACCCATTTTTATGCCTTTATGTAAAAAATCTGAAAAGATGGGACACCTGGGTGGCTAAGTCGGGTTGAGTGTCCAACTCTTGAATTTGGATCAGGTCATGATCCCAGGGCTGTGGGATCAGGCCCCATCTAGGGCTCTGCACAGAGTGTGGAGTCGGCTTGAGATTCTCTCTCTCCCCCCCCTGCCTCTCTCTCTCACTTGTGCACTCTCCCTCTGTCTCTTAAAACCACCCTGGAAAGAAATTGACCAATTCAGAAATCATGACTAGGGAAGTAAAGGGTGTTAGCCAAACCTGGGTGTGACAGAAGTCACGTATTATCCAGTAAAATCTAGTGTGTTCTCCTGGGTCCCCAGAAGATACAGATACATTCATTTCATCCACTGCATCCTAGATCACTTACCCACTGTGTCGACCCAAAGGCTTAAAGCCAGTGAATTTTCAGGCTCATGAATTTTAAAATGTATTTTGGCATAAAAAGTGTATTCATCCATTGGGATTTCCAGATATCTTAAAGCTGGGAGTTGGGGCGGGGCGGGGGGGTTGGGGGGTGGGATGCTACAATACAGAAAAACAATGCCAGGAGATATTAGCTAACATTGCTTGAGAAATCAACAGATTTTAGGGACAGAAAGACATTTCATTCACTATTTTGCTGAACCCTTAGCTACTCTAGGTCACAGGCTCTGTTCCTCAAGTTCATTTCTTAAAGGTAAGAAAACTGGATCACAAGGAGGTGAGGTCCGCCTCTGTGACCACCGTCCAGTGCCGCAGCCCTGTGAGGAAGAGTACCGAGACCCAGCCACAACTGGGGGACATTAACTCCAGCTTTCCAGGGGCCAGTTTATAGTCACACATTCAAGGGAAAACCATTAAAATCTGAGACTATCTTTATTATCTTCAGAAAACAAAATTATCAAATAAGAAACAAAATGATCCAAAGGTATAGGACCTCTAGTTTTCTTTTCTATAAGGTTTTCAGGTTTTGGTATCAGTGATGCTGGCTTCAAATAATGAGCATAAGAGTCTTCTCTTATTTGTTTATTTATTCAAAGAGTTTAAGAAAGATTAATGTTAATTCTTCTTTAGATATTTGGTAAAATAGCCATCTGATCCTGCTGTTTTCTTTGTTGGGAGATTTTGGCTTGCTGTCTCAGTCTCCTTACTAGTAGCAGTCTGTTAAGATTTCTGATTTCTTCCTGATTCAGTCTTATAAACTGTGGGATTCTAAGAATTTCTCTGTTTCTTCTAGGTTGTCCAGTTTGCTAATGTGTAAGTGTCCATAGTAGGCTCTTATGATCCTTTATATCTATTGTAGTGTCAGCTATAATTTCTCCTCTATCATGTATAACTATCTGCATTTGGGTTCTTTCTTCTTTTTTGACTTGGTTGGTCGAGCTAAGGGTTTGTCAACTTAATTTATCTCTTCAAACAACCAATTCTTAGTTTGGTTAATCTTTTATCTTATTTTCCTGTCCCCTATTTCACTTATTTGTGTGCTAGTCTTTATCATCTCTCTGTGTTAATTTGGGCAAAGCTTGTTCTCATATGTAAGTCTCCTCCTCTCTCTTGCTGATTTTTTAAATGTTTTAATGTGTGTTTTTTTTTTAATTTATTTCTGAGAGAAAGAGAGAGACAGTGTGAGCAGGGGAGGGTCAGAGAGGGAGACACAGAATCTGAAACAGGCTCCAGGCTCTGAGCTAGCTGTCAGCACAGAACCCATTGCGGGGCTCGAACCTGTGGACTGTGAGATCATGACTTGAGCCAAAGTCAGACGCTTAACCAACTGACCCACCCAGGCGCCCCATCTCTTGCTGACTTTTGACAGTGTAATTACAGCGTGCCTCGGGGTAGCCTGCTGCAGGATCAGCCTGTTTGGGGGCCTTTGAGGGTTATAGATTTGGATGTCCATTTGTTTCCTCAGGTTCAGGAAACTTTGGGCCATTATTGTTTTAAATATACTAGAATTTCCATGTGAATATCTTTTCCTTTTTACTGGGTCCTCTAATTCCCATAGGCTTTCCTCACTGTTTTTCATTTTAGTTCCCTCTTTTTTTTTTTTTTTCCTAATGTTAACTGATTTATTTTGAGAGAGAGAGAGAGAGAGAGAGAGAGAGAGAGAGAGAGAGAGAATCCCAAGCAGGCAGCACAGAGCCTGACACAGGGCTAGAACTCACAAATTATGAGATCATGATCATGACCTGAGCTGTAATCATGAGTCAGATGCTTAACTGACTTAGCCACACAGGTGCCCGTTTTTACTCCCTCTGATTGGGAAATTTCCAAAGTCTCATCCTCCAAATTGCCAATAGTTTCTTCCACTTGGTGAAGTCTGCTTCTGAAACTATTGAATTCTTTAGTTCAATTATTATTCATTTAAACTTTAGTTTTTATGTGTTCATTTTGCTTTGTTTTTATGATTGCTAGTTTCTTCTAGTTTCTCACCAACCTTCTTGTTTTGTTCGTGTGGAAAATACGGGACATTTCATGAATGTGCATGTCTTCCTTGTTCAGGGGTCATGCTAGTCTTGTCTTTATTGTTCCAATTTTAGTGCATGTGCTGCTAACAAAACACAAAGCCTGATGAGAACTATACATGCCTCCTCAGTGCCTTTGCTGATGCCACTCAGTGTCCCTCCCCCTTGAATGTTGGACATCTCAGGCTCTGATCTTTTTCCTGTTGCTATTCAGTCTAACTTAGGGCTTGAAATACTATAATCTATAGGTTTACTTCTTCCAAAAACTTCTCTAGGCAGATTCCTCCTCTGAACCCCAGATGAATGCATCTAATTTCTACTCAGTGTCTCCATTTATACATCCAGTAGGCTTTTCAAACATGGCATGTCCAAAACAGACCTAGAGTTTCTCTCCTAAACCTGTTCCTCCCATCTTCTTGGAAAATGACATTTCTCTGTTTCAGTTACTTAGGTTAAAAAAGCAGTAAACTGCATGGTGATTTCTCACTACTTTATCTCTCCTGCCCCACTGCTCTACCCACCATGGCCAGTACCCACCTTCCTCCACTTCTCTTAGTCACTCAGATGGCTCTGCAGCCGCCATGTCCACCTGGATTTTTGCAACTGTCTCCCAACTGATTCTCTTACTTCTGCTTTTGCCCTTGTTCAGTCTGTTCTCAACACAGTAAGTGGATTGAGTCTTTCCAAAGTTGGTGTGTATCAGTCTTACAGTCAGAACTCTCCAGTGGGTTGTCTATCACCTGTCCCAGCAAAACATCAGGGGTCCTGACGATGTCCTCCCAGCCTCCACCCCAGGCTCCCCCACTGCTCCTTGGCCCCGCGTCCACCTGCTGCAGCTCTGCAGTGCCCCAGCCCAGCCGCAGCCTCGTGGTTTCTCAAACGTGTTGAGTGCTGTCTTCCAGGGCTTCTGCATTCTCTGTCTGAAATGATCTCTCAGATACGTGCAGGCTGACTGGACTGTGCTGGAGGTCTCTGTGCGCCTGGCCTGGGCGCAAACACCTCCCGTTCTTCTACATCCGTGAGCCCAGCTACTGTTTCTCCCTGGCGCTGCCAGCGTGGGTCATGCACGTAGTCATGGTTTGTGTGTTGCCTCTGACACTGCGCTAGAAGGCAGGTATGGGCAGAGGCCATGTGTGTTCCCTTCACATGGAACGGTCCTGGAGCTTTACTTGGAAATAGCAAGAGCACAGAAGTATTTGTGGAATGACCTCATAATGGAATTCTTACCTTCAGAGTTGGGGGGCGGGGGTAAATGGTAAAGAGCTCGAGGGACTGATGTATTTTATATATGTCTCCCAGGCCCATCCATGTTTTTGCAAATGACAGGGTCTCCTTCTGTTTTAAGGCTGAACCATATTTCATTGTGTGGATAGATTGCATTTTCTTTACTCATCCCTCTGTCCATATTTTGGCTACTGTGAATAACGTTTGGTTCTTCTTTCATGAGGCATCTAATATCACCAAAGGTATAGAAGTAGACATTAGGATGGTGATTATCATGGGCTGGGGGCGGGGGAGGACCACACAGACAGTTCTTGTTCAGTGGGCGTAAAATCACAGCTATGCAAGATGTGTGTGTTTCAGCGGCCTGCTGTACAACACCATCCCTAGAGTTAACAGTAAGGTATTGGGCAATTAACATTTTATTAAGAGGATAGATCTCACATTAACTGTTTTTCCTACAAAAAAGAGGGGGTACAAGGATGCTTTTGGGCGTGATGGACATGTTTATTAACCTTCATTGTGGCAATAGTAGCATGAGTGTGTGCATATGACTTAGCTCACTAAATTGTATGCATTAATTACGTGTAGATTTTGTGCACCAGTTACTTCTCAATAAAGCTGAAAAAGAAAACAATAATGCTGAAGAACGGGGGACAGTACCTGACAAATACTAGTTGATTAATAAATGCTAAGTATGGATGTTAAGGTAAGTCAGAGCCTTTAGGATGGAAATGTTTCATCATAATATAACTCTAAAGGAATTTCCATAGGAAATAGAAGAGTCTAGTTGATTTTCTTTGCTTTTTAAAAAATATTTATTTATTTTGAGAGAGAGAGAGAGCATGAGTGCATGAGCAGGGGGAGGGACACAGAGAGAGGAGGCAGAGAGTCCCACACAGGCTCCGTGCTGTTAGTGAGGATCCCGTTGTGGGCCTTGAACACATGAGCCATGAGGTCATGACCTGAGTGGAAATCAGAGAGTCAGACACTTAACCAACTGAGCCACCCAGGTGCCCGTCTGGTTGATTTTCTTACAAGGATGTGGAGCAAAATAAAATAAATAATATGTGTGCACAAATGTTGAAGTAGATGATTAGGAAGAAATTTCAACTATAGAAAAAGGTGTTAAGCTGTATCTAAAAAGAAAACCTTCCATGTTTTGGCTATTGTGGAGAGTGCTGCTATGAACGTTGGGGTGCATGTGCTCCTGTGCCTCAGCATTTCTATATCCCTTGGGTAAATTCCTAGCAGTGCTATTGCTGGGTCATAGGGGAGTTCTATTGTTAATGTTTTGAGGAAGCTCCACACTGTTTTCTAGAGGGGCTGCACCCGTTTACATTCCCACCAACAGTGTAGGAGGGTGCCCATTTCTCCACATCCTCGCCAGCATCTCGTGTTCTCTGATTTGCTGATTTTAGCCACTCTGACTGGTGTGAGGTGGTATCTCAGTGTCATTTTGATTTGTATTTCCCTGATGAGGAGGAATGCTGAGCATCGTTTCATGTGTTTGTTGGCAATCTGGATGTCCTCTTTGGAGAAGTGTCTGTTCATATCTTCTGCCCATTTCTTTACTGGGTTGTTTGTTTTTTGGGCGTGGAGTTTGGTGAGTTCCTTGTAGATTCTGGATATCAACCCTTTATCTGATATGTCATTTGCAACTATCTTTTCCCATTCCGTTGGTTGCCTATTAGTTTTGTGGGTTGTTTCCTTTGCTGTGCAGAAGCTTTTAATCTTGATGAGGTCCCAATTGTTTATTTTTGCTCTTGATTCCCTTGCTTTGGGGGATGTGTCAAGTAAGAGGTTGCTGCGGTGGAGGTCAAAGAGATTGTTTCCTGCTTTCTCCTCTAGCCAAAACATGGAAAGAGCTTAAGTGTCCATCAGCGGACGAATGGATCAAGAAGATGTGGTTTATCTATACCATGGAATACTACATGGCAATGAGAAACAATGAAATCTGGCCTGTGTAGCAGCGTGGATGCACCTTGAGGGTGTTATGCTGAGTGAAATAAGTCAGGCAGAGAAGGACAAATATATGTTTGCACGTATAGGAGGATTAGGAGGAACTTAACGGAGGACCATGGGGGAGAAGAAGGGGGGAAACAGTGGGGGAAAGGGGAAGAGGCAAACCATGAGAGACTCTTGAATGCTGACAAAAACTGAGGACTGATGGATGTGGGGGAGAGGGGGGATTGGCATGGAGGAGGGCACTTGTGGGGATGAGCACTGGGTGTTATACGGAAACCAACTTCACAATAAACTATTTGTAAAAAAAAAAAAAAAAAAAAGCCTTTTGTTTTTGAGGAGATTGAGCGCAGGGCAGCGATGTGACACAGAAGATCCAGGTGTCTGGCAGGAAGACTGTTAGCGTCTGATTTAATGAACTTGCTCTGCTGTGTCACCCGGTGAGAAGTTTTCTTTGTATGTAAGGCGGGTCGGGGACGCTGGGGGAAGGCATCTGTCCCCGGACTAGCTGTCATTGTGCCTCACAGAATCCCGCTTCACTTCCACGTGTGAGAGCTCTGTCCGTGGCAGGCGAGTTCACAGACGGCCCACGCTCAAGAAAAGTCCCCTTAGCAGAACGCACCACGCTGTGAGCAGGTCCCAGCGCGGTGCGAAGCGCTTTTGTCTCCAATGCGCGTATAAGGAAGATTTAGAAGATCGTTTCTCACTCTGGGAGCGAAGTGCAGGACACACAAGACCCACCATCTGTGCGCGATGTGATTGCAGCTGATTTAAAGGAGATGGTTTTCACCCTGTCTGGTTAAGGAACATTATACCTGGAATCTCAAGGTAGCTTGACACACTTGAGCTTTCCATCGTTTTCTACACGTGTTTTCTCCCTTTTCCTTTTGTAACAAAGAGATGGCCAGGGACTCTTAGTTTTGGGGCGTTCTGTGTCTTTAACTTTGTGTCAGAGTCCCACTCATGGTTCCATAGGCGTGTGACAGGATCGCCCCACAGGGAGGCAGTGAGGGAGCAGCTCTGAAGATGCAGGGCGAGGGCGCGCTGTTGGATGCGCGGCGTGACCTCAGAGCCCCAGCCTCTGCAGGTGCCCTTCCCCCGTGCCCAGGTCACTTCACTGTCTGCTCCGCACCACTTCGGGCACTGGAATGGAGATTTGTGCACGTGCGCGCGCGCACAAAACTGGCACCAAAACTGCAAATCCAGTGGATGAAGACAGAAGCCTGAAAACACACAACATAGGGTAAAACCAGCCTGGGTGCAGCAAAGCCTGCAGGGAAGGGTGGTGGTGTTTCATCCATGGCAGTCATGGCTGCCTTCCGAGAGCGGGAGGAAGGGCTAGTGCAGTACCAGAGGTGGCATGGGTGGGGGGTCCCTGCAGTCAGAGACCTTAGCAGGCACCACCGCCCTGAACCAGAGGAGGGGGCACATTCGGGGGAAGAAGCAGTGTTACCTATGGGTGGAGGGGCAGGTGTGACTCGTTGGGGAAGCCGCTCCCTGAGGGCAGAAGGGACAGCTGCCTTTCAGGCTATCTGACTGTGTGTGGATTTCTTCCTCATTGCAAGGAGAAGCTTCTGGAAGGGGTGTGCTTAGAGGCTGCAGGAGAACTCTGTGAGTGCTGCATGCAGAGCCGTTGTGGGCGAGGCAGCAGTGGAGGTCATGGTGGCATCCGGGGGGGCCACGGCGGGTTCCTGTGCAGGATCCTGGCGGCCCCGGCTGGCATGGACGGAGAGCCCGCGTGGCCCCGGATGGCAGCTGCGGTGTGACAGAATTGCGGGGCAGGATGGCGGGCTATGCTGTGTGCCAGAGGCCTGAGGCCGGATGCCCACGTTAGAGCGCGGTTGTGTCCCTGTGCTGGGTGGCCAAGAACAGAGGCTACGTGAGCGCATGTGCCACGCTGCTGGGCCGCCAGGTTCTGCTCTGGTCTGTCTGGCCCTGCGGGGATGGTACACAGGCTCTGCCCAGCCCATCTCCTAGTTTTTTGAGGGAAGTCGTAAACCTAGAATTTCACACGCAGCCCACATTTTCATGTGTGGTCTCAGAAACCTGAAGCGTCGAGCTCTTCTCACTGTGCAGGCAGGGCCGAGCCGCAGGGCCGCCAGTTCTGCGTCCCAGCCACAAACTTGCTTAGCGCAGTGTCTCATGAACTCTTATGTACCGAGGACGTGTACCTATCAGACCACATTACCCTTCATAAAGAAACAGCCTTCATGGAAGAAATACGCAGTATTCTCTATTCAAAAAAAAAAATAAATAAATAAAAGGAGTGTCTCCATCGAAATGAGGGAGGCAGGGAGGTTGAATTAATTGAGATGTATTCATTGACTCTGTAGTATCTAACCAAGTGTGTGCCCAGTGCTAGTGGGCGGCACGTCCTCAGTCGGGTAAGTGTTCCTGATTCGTTGCCCTGTGATTTCCAGCTCCCACTGAGCGGTTAGATGATGTGTGAGGTGATACACACTTGTATCACTGTGGACGCAGCGTGTTGTAACTCAAGCTGGAATCTGCACGAGATAGAAGAGCCCCGTAAATGTCATGAACGGACATGCAGGCCCATCATTACACCCTAACAGCACAGCCATCTACAACGGACATGTAAATAGTCATGAACGGAAATGCAGTGCCCATCATTACACCCTAACAGCACAGCCATCTACAACGGACATGTAAATAGTCGTGCTTTGAGGGGGAAAAAGACATATAGGAGTTTGTGCACACATTTACGAACTGTTGTCTTAATTCCTGAGGAACTCATTTTAAATATCTTTTGCCACGTTGCCGTTAGCTGGCATGCTGTGCGTGGTCAGCGTCTGGGGTGCGGTGGGGGTAGTGCGTGCTTTTATCGCCTGGTCCCTTCTGCCGAAGCAGCAGGCTGACCAGTCAAACAGCACGCGGGAGTCACAGGGGTACGAGCCTCACAAGGAAGAGAGGATCGGGCCCCTCTCTGTGGTGCTGCGGGTGGGGTTGCCCAGAGCATCCTGACTCCTGCCAGGCCACACCGCGTTTCCCTGGGTCTCTCGTCCAAACCACGGCAGACAGTGTCCGGATGCCTGTCCCCAGCTCTGCCGCGGCCGGCATATAGCTAGAAGTGGCTCCTGAACCAGGCAGCTGATCTGTGGGCTGTGGGGACACCTCAGGGCGCCAGGGCTGCTCTCCGGGGGTACCCTGGAAGAGAACACACTCTGAGGGTGAACTATTTTTCTCACGTTCCTCAGCGACTACATTTCTGACCACTGCCACTAGATGGTGGTGACAGTTCACACTTGCACATTACAGCTCTTTTCCACACGAGGCATTGCGAACATCATAACCACCATTTATTGAGTTTCTACTATGAGCCACACCCATCCCTCACGTGGATGCCTGTCCCATCGAGGAGATAAGGGAACCCCGGGTCCATCAAGGCAGAGACTTTTGCTCAGTGGCCCAGAGCACACAGGTGGCCTTGTGCTCTGTCCCCAGGCCAATCCCTTCAGTTACACTTGGCTGACTCCTGAATGATGGAATTCCAAATTTCCCCTTACATGTTTACATTAGGTAAGGCCAGACGCTATGCTTTGAAATATATTGTAAAGGATAAAATAAGTACGCAAGCTGGTGAACTTAAGTCCCTGAGAGTTTGCTGCTCCCAGATGTGAGAAGGACACCTGTCATTCTCTTGCATCTGCTGGCGGTCTCAGGTCCACTGGGCCAGAGCTGGGTGTAACAGGAGCAGCGACAGTCATCCGGGACACGCGCGGAATGGTTCCACATGCCAGACGTCACGTGTATGTGTACATAACCTTTGTGAATCCTCATAGGAGCCCTAACAGGTATGGACTCCAGTAATTCCCTTTTACACAGAGCAGCAGTGAGAAGGAGAGAGACTCGGTAACTTTTCCAGGGTCTCAAACACACTGTAGGAAAGGGGTTTGGCCTCAGCGCTCTGCTAGCTTATCTAAAGCCACTCCACTTGGTTGCAAAGTGACCGCTGCAGACAGTACACCACCATGAATTCTCATTTTTGTTAGCTGGATCAAGTTCATTCGTAGTCACAGAGACGGGGTGATGGTGCTGAAACCAAACTGTCCTCCTACCCGAGGATTGGGTTTGGAGCGAAACATGCATAATTGTTCTCGTGACAGCATGTGCAGAAGAATTAGGATCTTGGGCAAGTCTGGGTTCCAAGCTCAGCAGCAGCTACTTTCTGCTTCTGATCAGGGTCCCTCTGCCTCTCTTTAATTCCAGGAAGGATGTCAATAACAAGTCCACCTTGTGATGCAGTGGTAAAAATTGCAGATAGCATGTAAATCACCTAGCACAGTGTGTGGTACATACGAGGTGCTCACCTTGGTATGTCTATTGCTATTATTTTTATGAATTTTACATTGAAAAATCAATCTTGTAGAGTATTTCTTGGAATGTGCACTGTATTTTTTTGGAATAATACTTCTTTAAGCCCTTCGTGTTAGAGACTGAAACTCTTGTTAGCAGAATGTCTGCATAATTTCAGCAAAGGGAGAGAAACTGGTCTGCCTTCAAGAAATAAAGACTTTGCTGGCCCTGTAAGAGGGTTGGCAGTAGAGAGACGGGGGGGTGGGGAACAGGGTGTCCTTAAAATCTTCAGGGAAGTTAGACTGTTCTTGTCGCAGGATTGGCTTTATAGAACGCTGTGAGGAGAGGAGCTTTATACTTGAGTAACCTGGGGCCCTTATCCGTCGTCTGCCGTGTCACACACGGCCACACCCTTGGCAGCTTGCAACACACCCCATCACCTCGCACTCTCCGGAGGTCAGGAGCCTAGGAGTCTGGCAGGGCGTGGCTGGGTAGACCTGGTTCCCCTAGGTCTACCTGGACTACAGCTCATTGGCATCTCGGTGGCCTCTTGGGGACTCGTTCAACCTGCTTCCAAAATTCAGCGCTTTGCAGTTGCAGGACCGAAATCCTCAGTCATGTTCTTGTTGGCTGTTGGCTGAGGGTCACTCTCAGATACATGGGGACACTTTCAGGTCAACCCAGGTGGCCATCTCATACTATGACAGCAGATTCTTCCAGACCAGCAGGAGGAATGCCTCTCCAGACAGCTAAAGTGGAGACACATATATCATAGGGTACTCATGGGAGCAACCAGCCCCTATAAAGGCATTTAATCAAGGAAGTGATGGCCCCGTGACAGGCCCGGACCCTAACCACACTCTGGGAGAAGAGATCACTCAGGATGTGTACACAGGGAGCCTGTGCCCTAGAGGCCCTCATGGGATTCTGCCTACAATGTAACCAAAGACCACAACTACAGAGAGGAAAACATTTGTGGAGAACTCAAACCTAAACTTGGGAGAAGCACTAAGTGAGAGTTCTTCACTGGTCATGCTGTGTCTCTGCCATACCCGAATACAGTTAACACTGAAGTGGTATTTCTGGTAAATACAGGCTATCAGACGGGAGAGGAGCCCAAAAAGTTATTAGGAATTCCTTCAAGTTAGGCGAATTATAAGAAATCACAAATTAAAAATAAATTAAGAAAACAAAGTGTATGTCATGGAAAGGGGTTAAGATTCACTATGAAATCATCCTTTTTTATCAGCCATGTGTTTAAAGGTATGGGAATGACTCCACAAGCCTATTTTATCATCTGTAAAATCCTTCCTTATAAGGCTGGTTCACTGAGATTTATCTGTCATCTCTGTCTGTCTCTTTCTGTCTATATATCATCTATCCATTATCAATCTGTCATCTGTGTATTCATCTATCTTTCATTCTTGTATATTGCTGACATTTGTTAAATACTAAATTCTAAAAAAAAAAAAAAAAATAGACGCCCCCCTGGAATATTTAGTTATTTAACTCTGCCTTTAGACAGGCCACTCGCTCTAGCTGTCCTGCCTCTCCTCTCCCCGTGTAGCCCCATTTTGTGGTGTTTTTTTTTTTTCATAGTACAGTTCTGTGGATCTGCCTTCTTTCCAGAATTTCTTTTAAAAATGTTTGTTTTACACTTCACCCAACAACAGCACTTGTTTTCTCAAGTGCCCATGGAAGGTTCTCCATGATAGGCCCTAATTCTTAATGGATTTTAAATGCCTGAGATCATCCAAAGGATCTTTTCCAATCACAGTGAAATGAAACTAGAAACCAATAGCAGAGTAAAAATGTAAAAATTCACAAATAGGTGGAAATTTAACAACACACCTCAAAGAACAATGAAGTCAAAAGAAATCCAAAAAGGAAAGTAGAAAATAACTTGATACAACTGAAAATGAGAACATGACACACCAAAGCTTACGGGGAGCAGCAAAAGTGGTGCCGAGAGGGAAATTCATAGCCACTAACACTCTAAGAACTTGAATCAACAACCTAACTTTACATTTTAAGGAGCAAGAAAAAAGAAGAACCAACTAAACCCAAAGCTACAAGAAAGAAGTGATTAAATATAGTTAGATCACAGATAAATGCAATCAAGTATAGAAACCAAATATCATACAATTTCACTCATGTGGACTTTAAGAAGTACAGCAGATGAACACAGGGGAAGGGAAGGAAAAACGAGATAAAAACAGAGATGAAAGCAAACCATAAGAGTCTCTTAAATACAGAGAACAAATTGGGGGTTGCTGGAGGGGAGGTGGGTGGGGGATGGGCTAGAGGGAGGATGGGCATTAAGGAGGGCGCGTGTGGGGCTGAGCAGGGAGGATGGGCATTAAGGAGGGCACGTGTGGGGCTGAGCAGGGAGGATGGGCATTAAAGAGGGGACGTGTGGGGATGAGCACTGGGTGCTGTATGTAAGAGAGGAGTCACTGGGTTCTACTCCTGAAGCCAAGACCACACTCTATGTTAACTACCTTGCATTTAAATAAATAAATTACTATATATAGTGTATGTATGTGTATGTACACACAACACACACACAATAAAAATAGAAGAAGAAGAAAACAATAGAGAAAATCGATGTAACTAAAAGTTTATTCTTCAAACTCAGATCAACGAAATTGACATTTAGTGAGATGAACTATAAAAAATGTCAATTTTGGAGCAAAACATTTAAAATGCATGATTGTGTCTCATTCTTCTTATTTTCATTGATAAAGTGTCCTAACAAAAAGAGCAATAACGGGGGCACCTAGGTACCTCAGTCAGTTTAGCGTCTGAATTGGGCTCATCTTGCGGTTTGTAGGTTCGAGCCCCGCATTGGGCTCTGTGCTGAGAGAGAGAGAGAGAGAGAGACAGCGTGAGCAGGGGAGGGGCAGAGAGGGAGATACAGAATCTGAACCGGCCCCAGGCTCTGAGCTGACAGCACAGAGCCTGACACGGGGCTCGAACCCACGAACCATGAGATCATGACCTGAGCTGCTGTCGGACACTTAACTGCATGAGCCACCCAAGTGCCCCGTCTCTCAAAAATAAACAAACATTAAAAATTTTTTAAAAAGTAGAACAGCAAGAAGAGATAGGGCATCTCATTCTTACGTGTGCAAATGAATCGTGTGTGCTTATAAACATCATTTCCGTGACTAGGGAGGTACTGATTTTTCACAAGCTGGGTACCCTGATTCCCCATTTCCTGCAGCCAATTTGCTGCCTATGGAAAGAGACAGTGACAGATGTCAGAGAAGGAAATTCCGGGAGAGGGTTGCTTGGAAGGTAAAGAAAGTATGGGGAGGCCTGGGGCAGTGTTAGTTTCAGTTTTGTGTGAATGAGATACCCACAACAGTATTTTCCCTGATGCATCTATACATGCAAATGGGTTGATGAACTCTGAGAAACTGGCATTTTTCCCTCAACTCAAGCACTCTGCTGTTGCCAGCTCATGAACAAGAAGTCAGAGAGATTTCGTCCTGCCAGGGTTGCGGTATTATATCACGAGGTTCTTGGAAAATATGGTTCAGTTATCTGAGCCTAAAAGTCCCCATATATAAAATGTACGCATAAAATGCACTCCTGTCTTCCTCCAGCCCAAGGCTATGATTATATTTAGGAGAATCCTTTATGGATTCCATCCCTTCAATATAAAGATAGAGTTTCACTTTAAGAGTGAACTACTCTTTCTTGAATTATTCCGGTACAGTTATGTGGTCTTTCAAGTGAAGTCACATGAAACATGAAAACTGCTTATTTCACATTCTTGTAATTAGTGCCGGAAACTATGAAAAAAAAAAAAACTTGCGTGGAAATAGGATCCAGTGGCACTTTGCATTTTAGTAATGCAGCTCTTGATTTTGGTTGTCTGATTCAGATGAGAAAATTTAAGTCAACATTATACGTATCACATTAATTATATTATTTAATAGTTTAATGAAGTAATGATAGATCTCATTTTTTAAAGAAATCAGTGCATTCTATTGGAAGTATCTATAGCTTTTATTAAGGTGAGCATTTTCAAAAGTTTTATGGGGAATTATGCTTGAGGACTGTAAAGACATGCCAGTATCACTGTAACTAATTGTCAAACTTTTTCCTGACTCAAAATTATCTAAGGCTTATATTATTTCTCATATTTTTACAGACAAATGTAAATCAAATGCACATTTATAACACGTAAATAGTATTAAAACTTTAGTTACATTCTTACATTTTTTCCATTCTTATATTTAAAAAGATAACTATTTATAGAAATCATTATATCCAGGTGATTTTGTCAGTCAGCTTTCAATTTTGGGGGAAGAAATAGTCTAAATAATTTTACATCAACTATTTCAGCCTCTCATATTTCCAAACCACATGGATCTTTTGGTCTCAAATACAGCTACTTTGCCCTGGAAGAAATTTAACCAATCAATACAAATTTGTATTTTGAAATTCAAATTGTATGTTTTATAGAGTTTACTGAACCATCACTCTCTGATCAATTTTATGGGAATGGAATGGATGTTGTAAGGAAGAGACGCCTACAGGATCCCTTAGGGAATGCCTGTCCAACAGGCTCTGGAGGCCAGAGAAAGTGCCAGAGAAACAGGCACATAGCCCTCGTCTGTCCCTGAGCTCCCCGTGCCCACTACGGCACTTTACATGGTCTCTTGCCATTTTCCCCTTTCATCTTATGAACATTAGAGGAAGCATTTTGTCACTCAGCTTTAGCAAAACGCCTCAATAATGCATGCAAACCAGGTGATTGAAGATGCACTGGCATCACTTCTCACAAGAGACAGTGCAGAACTCGGTGCTTAGTCTGAACACTGGTGCAACAAATCAGATTCTAATTCTACTGGAGGACGGAGCCATGTGAATGAACTCTACATCAGTATCTTTTGTGAAAGGAAGACTCATTTTTTTTTCTTTTTTGGTTATTTAGGTTTATTTTAGTCTGGCCGCACAGCCCCTCCCAGGCACCCAGAGAGTCCTCGGAAGAGCGCGCCATCGAGCCATAGCTCAGGGTTTATATAGGGAGAGGGGCGAAGCCAGTGTACAGAAGCAAGAATTTTGCGGTTAGAAGTGGAGAGTGGCTTAACAGTCACTTGAAGAACATGTTTGACCGTTCTAATCACAATGTTAATTAAATATTTACATCTTAGGGGCAAGAATCATTTTTCATATACTTCACTCTCCCCAGACTCAGCAGCCCCCGAACAAGGGTGGTGTCCCCCTCCAGGGGACATGCGGCAAGGTCTGGAGACGTGTCTGGGCTGTCGCAGAGCGGAGAGGAGTGGTTCCAGAACCTGGGGTCGAAGCTGGGCAGGCTGCCGCGTGCTGGCAGCCTCAGTGCACAGGACGGCCCGAGTGGCAGTTGTGCTCACTGTGAGGAGCACCGTCTTCAGTCAAGGATGCGTATCAAGTGTCATCAGGTAGCACAGTGTGTAACTCTTTATTTTGAAGCAATTATACGTTCATCAGGAAGTTTAAACAGTACAGAAAGATCCTGTGTACCCATGACCCAGATCGCTCAATGATAATGACTCACATGCCCTTCATATGATGCCAGAAACAGCCTCCTGGGGGTGGGTCATACCATCTACTGGTCCAGCAGTTTGGAAGTGCACTCACATACACATGTGTATGGTCCTATGCAGTCTCCACTCGCATTTCGCCGCCACCACACTGGGCCACGAAGACCTCCCCCACGACCCCCTGTGGACCGCCACCACCTCACCCTGGCTGTAGCCCTCAGCAGCCTCTACTCCATTTCCGTCTCCGTAATTGTGTCATTTCGAGAATGTTCTCTAAGTGAAATCATACCCTGTGTAGCCTTTCGGAATTGGCTTTTTGAAACGGCATGAGTGCCTCTAAAAACAAGAAACAAGTATTATGTCAGACATTTCCCTGAATTTTGCCATTAAAACTCTCACATTTCTATATCCATTAAGAAGTCGCTTACATAAAAAAACTAAGAGGCTTAATTTTTTTTTCATGTGAAGAAAAATATGGAAATAGACATTCCTAGATTGATAAGTTGGCTTCACATGAAATCCAAGTTCTTTCCAGAATTTTCTCTGCTCCCCTAATAGTGTGGCTCTCAACCCCACCTGCACGAGAGGGCTGCTGTCACAGCCATATCGTCTCTTGAGAGGAAGGAGGGAGACAGAGCAGAATAGTTTCCTACCCCTGTAGACGGCTTCCTGAGAGGCGTCACCCAACCTGCACTGGGGCATCTTTGACAGAGATTTTGTCATCTGGCCACCCCCAGCTGGAAGAAGTACTAGGAAATGTGGATTTTTAGCACAAAGAAAACTGGGGAATTGGGTCATTAAGAAAGGAAGAGGTAGGGGAGCCTGGGTGGCTCAGTCGGTTAAGTGGCCGACTTCAGCTCAGGTCATGATCTCATAGTTCGTGGGTTCGAGCCCCGCGTCGGGCTCTGTGCTGACAGCTTGGAGCCTGGAGCCTCTTCTGATTCTGTGTCTCCCTCTCTCTCTGACCCTCCCCTGCTCACGCTGTCTCTCTCTCTCAGAAGTAAATAAAACGTTAAAAAATAGGGAAAAGAAAAGAATAGGTAATATGTCATTATGCAGACAACTAGAATTTGCCACACGCTGCATTAAATATATTTTATAGGTAAAGATACCGAGTTTTAGAACAGGTGAGGGACTGAAGGGGATACAGTTAGAAAGGGGTACTTTGGGTTTGAAGCGAGGTCTGCCCTGTTTCCAGACCCTTACTTTCGATGATTCTGCTGCATGGCTCCTGCAGTGCCCAGTGGGCTCCCCGCTGAAGCGGGGCTGGGGTCAGAGAGTGACAGCTGGACGATAGGGGTCCTGCGTTACGGCTCCCCAGAGAAACAGAGCCTGTGTGCGTGTGTGTGCGCGTGTGCGCGTGTGTGCGTGTACGTGTGCGCGTGCGTGTGTGTGTGCGCGTGTGTGAGAAGGTGTGTTGGGAGCACTTGGCTTATGTGGTGATGGAGCACAGAGGTCCCGCTGTGTGTCTGGTGCAGCCTAGGGGTGCAGATGCAGCAGTGCTGTGGGTGCAGGTCCACGGCCCCGAGGCCACCACCCCAGCTCGGTGCTCAGTGGAGAAAGAGAGCCCCCCTTCCTCTGCCCCTTTGTTTTGTTCAGGGCTCAGCAGATTGGACGATGTCTGCCTGCTCTGAGGAGGGCAGTTTTCTGAGTCTGTGGACTCCAGTGCTCATCTGTTCTGGAAACACCACTATAGACACCCAGGAGTAATGTTCAGTCAGAATGTGGGCGGCCCGTGGGCCAGTCCAGTGGAAATATCAGATTACACAGCCCCGGACCCCCCTGCAGGGCCAGAGAGTAATCTTATTGGAGGTGTTTTGGGGGATCTCATTCTCATAAGGGAGAACAGAATGCCAGAGGCCTAGAAAGTATGTATTGATCTTCAGGGTCAGCCTAGATGAGATGAAACGTATGGACACATAGCTCAGTACTCAGAGAAAGAATCATTCCCCTCTCTGCTTTTTCCTTTTGGGTGAAGGTGGCCTGGATGTACTACATGCTCTAAAAATACCTACTGACTAGAGAATAATGTCTGGTGTTCTTTGGTGCAGAAGCTCCTAGAAACTTTGATTGATTTTGCTTGCATCAGAGCAAAACATGGAAAACCTTGATAGGGAAGGCGGTTTGGGAGAATGAAGTACTCTTACCTGTGGGATAGCATATCACTTAGAAAGAACACAAGGTTGTGAGTGATTGGTGGCACTCTGGGGCCATTACTGTTCATAGAGGTCTAGTTTGAGAGTTTTACATCCCACACTGGCTCTACAGAGCAGATTTTACAGAGTGACCAGTCTGTAGCAAAATGGTTGCTTTATTTAAACTTTGCAGAAATTTTAGCCAGTTATAATTTAAAACATACTTACATCGGAGAAGGCTTTCTTTCTCATGACTCACACAAAAGACATTTGGAGTATAATTTACACAAACATTATACTTCAGACATTTTCCCTATTTGAAAGAATATGCCTCTCTATGTTTGCTTTTGCCGTGATAACTTTATATTTTAAGGCAAGTTATATATTCTATAGAGAATTTAGGAAGAGAAAACTATATCTTTGATTGATGGAGGAGAGTAAGAAATACTACACATGACCACAGTCTAGAAATATAAGTAAATACCAACACACTGCTTTCAATTTCTAAGATGAGAATAGAAGTTTCTTTTTAACCTGAATTAATGACTCAGCATTTTGACGGCTCTTTGAAGTGCCATGTACCCAGGATCCCGACTGTGTGATTTGGAGTAGGTTATTTAAGTTCTGTGATGTGTCCCCACCAGCGCTGAAGTCATTATATAGTTGGGCACAATGCATTTGAAATGACCAGTCTATGGTACATGCCCGATACCTTCTTCTGTGGAAACCAAGTGGATGAGCACCTTCTCATGGCAGTTCTGGTGACCCAGGGCATGACTGATTTTTCTGTGTTAACTCAGTGGTAATAGCTGAGTATCACTATTCTAATCCTTGCAAAGCCTCGTTCCCACTCATTTCCTCTCAAAGGGCTTTCTCACATCTTGATATTCAAATCCGAGTGGGTCACAGGAAGCTGAGTGAATAGAGTGGCATTTAATTCCATTGATTGCTGTCAAGATGAGATTGATAGAATGTCAGCAAAGAGGCTTTGGACATACAGAGGACACCCCGGTGACAGGCTTATTCCTCTGGTGCTTGAACTGTCAGGGAAGGCAGTGACTTCCACCGGTATTTTCGGAGGAAAATCAATGGCATGATACAGCATTTCTTATCACAGAGGATAATTCTCTATGCCCCGCTGTCAGTTATAATATAGCTCTGCTTGTAAATTTCTGTGAACTCAGTGCCTGGAATATTACTATGATTACCTTGAAATTAAATCCACTGTAGAATCTTGATTCTTATTCTGCCCCCCCAAAGTGCTTTTGAAATACTGCCCTTCTCACTAAAAATGCTAACTCCCTTTTAACCTGGCCTGCTGCTTTGAAAGTTTCTGAGTACTTTTAAGGGCCCTCAGCATACAGAAAGGCCGTCTTGCCTAAGAAAGGTCAAATCCTTAATGGTTTCTGACTGGTGGAGTCCCAGGCAGCCTAGAAAGCTCCACCGATACCGGACTCACTGTGTGTGGCTTGTGACTGATACGCATGCCATGTAGGAAATTGGGGTTGGAAGGAGACGTTCAAAAACAGCGAGATGTCACTGCCTCCCTATCAGAGTGACCAAAGTCCAGAACGCTTGCAGTAGATAAGTGGATAAATTGTGATCTGTGTGGACAGCAGAATATTATATAGTACTAAAAACAAGTGAGCTCTCTAGAGATGAAAAGACATGAAACAAACTTAAGTGGATATTATAAGAGAAAGAAGCCAGTCTGAGAAGGGACGTACTGTGTGCTTCCATCTGTATGACCTTCTGCAAAGTCGAAACCGTAGACAGAGTAAAGAGATTAGTGGTTGTCAGGGATGGGGGCAGGGAAGGTTGGACGGGGGAAGCACAGAGGATTTCTGGGCAGTGAAATTACCCTGCCTGACGCTGTAATGATGGAAACGTACCAGTGCATCTTTTAAAAAATATCTGCAAAACTTACAGCACCCACATTGCACCTGAAGGTGCGTCTTGGGTGATTGTGCTGGGTCATTGATTGTAGCAAATCTGCCATGTGATGGGAGGCTGTGTGTGGGGGCAAGGCTAAGTGGAAGCTCTTGGCACTCAGCTGTGAACCGAATACCATCCTAAAAATTATAATCTTAAAAATAATAAATAAAAAGAAGACTATCCCATACCCCTTGAACATTGTATGAAAAATCAAATTTTATTACCTACAAGTAAAGTTTTATTAGAGAACAAAAAAATGAGGTACTCACTTTAGTTAGCTTTTTAGTTAAGAGTTCTACTCAGAATGGATACATCCAGGGATTAGAGCAGAAGTAAAGGCCATGTTGAAAAGTACACACTGTCATTTCCCTAGGACACCGAAGGAGTGCATAGCTGTGCACTTTTCAGGAATATATTTTTACATCATATGACACCAAATTTATTATTTTTAATTCTACCATAACCGATTCATAAACACAGTGATATTAAAATAAAAAATGAAGTAGCAAAGATTAAATAAGACAACAGTACTCATTAACAAATCTCTGAATTCTGGTGATTCAGTGAGTGTGTGTGTGTGTGTGTGTGTGTGTGTGTGTGTGTGTTAGACTGCCCTTCCCCCTTTCACAACTGTGTGATTTGGACTACAAGTGGCTTAGTCTGTCTGGGATTTAGGTTCTATATCTAGGGTGTAAGCATATGCATTTCTAATCAAAATATCTCTTTCATTGCCAAAATTGTATCTCACATAGTTTCTAGGAGAGAGCACAATGTCACAAGAGAACAAAATAATTTTGGTAAAACAAAAATAATTGCAGGAATAGGTTACTAGTAACTAGGGTTTATTTTAAATATCGTATGACAGATAAGTGGAAACTTCTTAAATCTATAATATGCGGAAGAATTACAGACACAGTTATATTAACTCATAAGTGGCCTATTACTCTACCTTGTGCTCAGCCATGGAGGACAATTCTCTGCATATTTAGAAAAAAAATATTGCAGAGCTGACTGTAATATTGCATGTAGAGTCAGAGACCTGAATTCAATCTTTCTTTCTTATTACTAAGATCGAAGACTGCCTGACTCAGGGAGTCATAACTCATATTAAGTAATGACACGCCCTTGAGAATCCTGTGTATAGGTGTTTAATGTAATGAAAACATAAAGCACTCACTACGACAAACTTTTTGCCTGTCTCTGATGGTGGCTCCACCAGAGCTATGGAGTTTTCTGCAGAGATGTTAACTCTCCGTGGCTGCTCTATAGACCAAGAGGTATATATGAATACATCTAATAAGATAAATGTGGCAGCATCAAATATACAGTCCTCCTGAATACAAATATACAGGAGACCAAATATGTTTAGATGCCAGGAGACCAAATATCTTCCTTCTCTCTTTAAGGCATGCAATTAATTTCTTAACAGACATTCTGAAAATAAAAAGCAAAACAAAACAAAGCCACTAATGAGTTAGTTTAAATATTTGAAAGCATTCATACTCATTATTTAGTTGGGACAGGAGGTCATTACTCACGATCCACCTTGCTAATAGTTGGGTACATGTGCGTGTATGTATGTATCATTCATTTAAAAACTAACCAGGCCATCTAGGTCTTCAGCTAGATTTAGATTCTGATTGAAATAAAGCTTTTTTATGGCAATCTACAGACTTATCTATCCCATATAACTCAGGGACTTACACAACACAGACATTTAAGGAATCCTGCATTTAAATTTAAATTTCATATATATATATGTATATGTGTATATATATTTCTGTTTTCTTTGAAGAGCCCTTACTTTCCTTATTGTTATTAAGGATATAGGCAGAGATCTTTGAAGTGTATTCACATGACTTTGAAGGATATAATAGAATATCATTAGAACATTAAATTCTAGTTTTCCAACTTCTTTTTCCATAATTTTTGGTACACTAACATGGATGAAAAGTGTGGAATTTAAGACTGAGTTTCCACTACATCATTTTGACTCTTCCTCTTTCAGTCTATTTGTACAGGACTGTAGGCTTTACTTTTCAATAAATTAGAAGGGCATTATACTAACTTCTACAAACTCCTGTGGTACCAATGATATAGGTACAATTTATATGTGGTCTTATTTATAGAAAGATAAGATCTTCTTAGGGCAGAAACTTAAAACAATTTAGGGCCATGCTATACTTGCAAGAATTAGACTCTATGTGTGTTCAAGAGAGCCATGACTTACCATCACCTACTGTGTGTTATACATCTTCCTCACATTTCCACACTTATTTGTAACAACCTTAGAATATTTTTCAGATGAGGAATTTGAAGTTCAGTGCATTTTCTGATTTTCTTCTAGCTCAGCCCAACTTTAACATATGCATAACAAGGTGGAATTGTAGCATATTATGACGATACAAATTCAGGAGACATGGTGCTCAGATTTGGTAGGCTGACAAGCACTGGGAAGTTGTTGACCTTTTGCATGAGCCAGTTAGAGCAAAGCTTCAGATCTCCGTCGGCTACAACCAAATAAATACCAACCAACTTCTGTGTCCTTCACCAGTCTAAATTATAATTGATGAAATTCATAAATTTGAGATTGTCTTTTGCAGTCACGTAGTTTCATGCCAGCAGAATTTAGTCAGGTTCTGACACCATGAAAACACCTCCCGGGATGAGGTGGAACCCATGAAATTGTTGCCAGCGGAAGGAGCGTTCTATACTTTTTAAATAAACATTTATTTATTCCGAGAGAGGAAGGGAAGGGGCAGAGGGAGGGAGAGAGAGGACCCCAGGCAGCCTCCATGCCAGTGCAGAGCCTGGCGCAGGGCTCCATCTCTTGACCATGTGATCATGACCTGAGCTGAAATCAAAAGTCAGACCCTCAACCAACTAAGCCATCCCAGTGTCCTGAGAGAAGGAACCTTCTAAAAACACCCTGTCCTTTGCCGTATTCTATATGCCTCAGCTTCTTCTGTCACATTTCAGCCTTCAGTACTTTTCACTGTATCTGACACCTCTCACCACAAAATATGACCTTTAATAAAGACAGTATTGTATACTTCTCTGCACTATTTAAATAAAAGAATTAGAGTGAACAATGCTTACCCTTCCCCCATAACCCCCGGCCCCCCAAAAAATCACTTTAAGGATATGCTCGTTGGAGCTTTTCCTCCTATGTTACTTGTCGGCTCCTAAAATAGAAAACTGTCCCAGAAAGTTTAAGTTACCCTTCGATGTCAGAGATAAGAGAGAACCCAAGTCTTCTGATATGTAGCCCAGAATGGTGCCCATGTGCGGTAAAAAAAGCTGGCCTTCTAAAATCTGTATTATGGTGGATAGTTAAATCTACCAGCATTTTATTTATTTTATTTTTTTTTAATTTTTTTAATGTTTTATTTATTTTTAGGAGAGAGAGAGAGACAGCGTGAGCAGGGGAGGGTCAGAGAGAGAGGGAGTCACAGACTGAAACAGGCTCCAGGCTCTGAGCTGGCAGTCAGCACAGAGCCCGATGCGGGGCTCGAACCCATGAACCGTGAGATCATGACCTGAGCGAAAGTCAGACGCTTAACCGACTAAGCCACCCAGGCGCCCCTAATCTACCAGCATTTTAAATAGCTTGGTACACATTAAACAAGTTAGACAGTTTCGGAAAATACCTTGTTGAGGTAAGCCACTGAGGAAGTGAGAACTTTAAATGAGGTGAGAAGAGAAGAGATTTAAGATGACTTTTTCTTAGACTGCACATGTGCCAAGAAGCTTGGACCTTACCTCCCCATCCCGGGAGATCAGAATAGGCCCACTGGATGAACAAGGGCCCCGCACAGAGAGGAATTACGTAGGCTTGCTCAGAGTGGCACAGCCAAAATGTAGGTGATGAATTTGGGTCCTTTTTGTGCCTCAGTCATGGTGAACATATGCTTGGTTCTGGGGGCATTATGCTGTGCCGGTTGCCACCACCATCCACAGCCAGCACGTAGGGGGTTGGAAGCAGTGATGAAAGGGAGAAGTCAAGTGTCACTGGGTGGGATGCAGGAGATCTCCTCACTGAAAGCCATGCATCGCCACATCTCTGCTCACAGCACCACCGGAGCCCCTGCACGTTGGTACACACAGCCCATTCCCTGGAGATCTGTATGTCCTTGCCTTCTCCGCTTTGTAATCAGCTTTCGTTCTTGGACTTAGCCCTTCTGTAAAGCAGGTCTTCCTCCTCAAAGAAAGTTCTTTCCACTCAACTCCCACAGCCCTTTGTTCATGTCTACCCCATAACACACATCCTGTGCCTGTTTAGTCAGGAAAATTCCCTTTCTCGTCTGGACTGTGAGCTGTCTCTGATATAAGAAATGGCTTTCTTGTTCCTTTCTCCATCCTTACAGATAAAGTACACGGAACTCAGGGGTCTACAAGAGGTCCAGCAAGCCAAATTCTCACATATTTTGGAACTTCTACTTTTCTTTTCTCCTTACTCCCTGATTTCCAGTAAAATGCTATTGCTTAATGGAAAGTAATGTCTTCTAAATAATATTTTATGTACATTGTACATATAAATAATAAAAAATAAAATTCATAATCTTAGTTCTATTTTTCACACTATTGAACACTCAGTCTAAATAATAGAACTTTGCAATCAGAGAGGTAGTTTAAAGAAGAGAGAATTGAGGGAGGAAATGATAATGTGGTTTAGACAAACATCCCAAATATCTGTAGGGAGAAAAAAAGAATCATGAGACAGCACTCTCATGTAATTAAGTTAAAAGATAATGCAAATAAGCACTTGTTTACACTTTGCAGAAATTGATGTTTTGTTAACTACAGTTTTTTATACCTTAATTTATGCAGTGAATAAAGATTTAATTGGATTTGCCAAAACCTCTATTAACAATACAGAATATGACATCAACCTATTTCCTGATATGGAAGTAGATATATATGATAATATACACTTTTAAATTAGGAATTTTTAATAAAGCAGCATCTATTATTTGTTAATGAAATAATTTTGTTCTTTACTAAATAAACTCATGGTTTATGTGGATAATACTTAATGTTATTCCAGTTATAACATTTATTCATTGATCTACTTGCAAGTATACATTGTTCTGTGCACAGGAATTTTACTAAATATTGGGAGAAACAAACACAATAAATTATAGCTTCACCTTAAAAATAGCTTATGGTCGAGTTGGTGAGACTAGATGTCCATGCAGATCATTGTAACACCAGGCACAAGCAGCGCCAAAGTAATGGAATGAGGATGGAGGCCGTGGAATTCCAAGGAAGGGGAGACATTTTCCTCAGCCAAGGAAGACTTCATGGGGTCGATGATGCTGAAGCTTTTCTAGGACTTGAATGTGGAAGATGTATACTGGCATTGCGGGGGCAGGGAACACAAACAGGGACACTGATGTGCACGAATGTGAGTGTGTGTGAGAGAGAGCAGCGGTACATTTCACTTGCGCTGTACAATATGGTGTTACCAATGGTAGGCATCATGCTGGTAGGGATTCAGTGCTGTCACTAATAACAGTCCATTTGTGAGGGGATGAGTTTGTCAGTCGTATCTCAATAAAGCTGAAAAACTAAAAGAAAGAGAAATGTGGAAAAATTAACACGGTGTTGAGCGCATGGAAGGAATACTGAGAAATGACTGGAAGGGCAGGCTGGACAAGTCGGCAAGGACACCAGAGGCCATGAGAAAGCAGTGAGGTTGCTGAAGCAAGGATGGTGGGTGGCCATACGGTAATTTATCTGATTTAATGAATTAATTTATTACAATTTATTGTCGGTGTATCATGTGCATTGGAGTGGTGAGTGGCTCAAGGTAATAAGACTGTTAGGAGACAATTGCCATGGGCATTAGAGGTGAGGGGTAGCCAGCTGCACAAATGGGTAACAGAGCAGAAGGAGATGATGTTCCTGATTGAGTTTTGACTTCGATTGACAAGTGAGTCTTCATGGAGTACAGGGGGAAGGAGGAAACAGATGACCTTCAAGTTTGAAGCTCAGTGGCCAAGAGGTAGCAATGTGATAAAAAAAAAAAAATAGTGATGGTGTCCTAGAGTGGTTAGTCATGGTAGAAATTGAATGTGAGGTGCTAGAGTTGCTCTGGTGGGGATGGTGGTTGACGCTCAGGAATGGACTGATCAGCAAGAGTGCTCCTAGGAACAAAACCAGCACCAGAAAACAGACAACAGTGAACATAAGGGAGGTAAAAAATAAGGGTGTGAAAACTAACAGAGAGTAGATGTGGGGTTGCAAGGGAACCAGGAACAGGTAATGAGTGAGCCAGCAGTGGGTGGGACTGTGTATTAGCTGAGAATGTGACATGTACATGTAGTCTAGAACCAGTGAGATTAAACAACACAATTGAAACTTGCTATGGAATCTTCAAGGTAACAGATATTATATTGTGTTGATTATAATCCAGTGAGAGTGACTTGGCATTTTAAATTCTTTTGTTTTTCATCTTTAAGGTGTTTATTAGATGTTCTTTGATGATATATTTTTCACAAAGAATTTGTTTTCAAGGATTGTAGCTCTTTTTCTTTAATGTTTATTTATTTGGAGAGAGAGAAAGAGAGCGCACATGCGAGTGGTGTAGGGGCAGGGAGAGAGGGTAAGAGAGGGAACCCCAAGCAGGCTCCACATTGTTGGCGTAGCGCCCGACTCAGGACTCAAACTGACAAATTGTGAGGTCATCACCTGAGCCGAAGTCAGACATTTAACTGACTGGGCCATCCTGGTGTCCCAAGGATCATAATTCTTCATGCTCTTAAATTCTGCTGTTTATGCAGATGATACCAGAATCGGGTCATCATCAATTTGAGGAGGACAGCTTGAATCTTAGCAATCAATGTAATATTTTTTCCTGTTTGCTTCCTATATTAGTTTTCCTATTTTTTAAAATTTTTCAGTGTAGGATTATTATTAAAATAATCATGATTTAAATGAAATTCTTTTTAACCTGTTCTGCTTTCATAACATTAGTTCTCCAAAATTACTTCTCCTTTCCTGTAAAGATTCTTAGAAATTATCTTTAAGAAACTTAAAACATATAATTTTACCATTATTATTGTGGAACACATGTACAAAAAAAGAAGAAGTTATAATAAGTCCACCTATCTCCTAGGACAGTTACTTGCTTTGAGTTTATAAAAAGTGAGCTATTGTAGAAATCTGTTATAAACGCCACACGAGTGTGATCGTTCGTATGTTAGCTGGTAGGTGGTAGTCTGGACAATGTGGTATGAAGTATAAGAAAGTTGGAGAGTGAATGTATTTAAAAATTAAGATGAGATCTGTTATGTTTGGCCAACTTGCTACCTTTACACGTATCACAGAGAACACAACCTGATTTTGTAGATGGTGAGTTGCTTTGCTCCTTGAGTGAAAGATGTTGTGGTCCTGCATTTTGCCTTGTAAATGGTCTTGTGCTCATGTACAGGGTAACGATGGATGGTACATTATATCATCCTTCTTCAGATTTTACTGTCTTCTCCACTAACCTGCCCATCGGCCATTAACTGCAGGAACGAGCCTCCTGAAAGTGTTGCTTTATCAGCCAGGCTGGCCGGAGGTGGAATTCAGTCTCATTATCAGTCTTTTGCTCGTCTACGATCAGTAAGCATCATGAATCTTCATACAACATCCAGAGTGTTCACTTGATATGCATAGACTTTAGAAATCCTTTCACTCTTGTTTCCTGCAGGTGGTGGTGGTGTTTTTCATACAAGGAGGAAGGTCATACTATTGGTATTTGGCAGACACAAAATCATACCTCTCTAGCTGAAAAATGGAGATACCAAGTATCTGCCATTCTCAATTCTTTAGCTGTTATAGCTTTAAGAATCAGTTTAGCAAACAGAATGAATATTGGGAAAGAAAATCATGACAGCTTTTCTTGATCAACAGTAATTGAACAGCAGGTCTATGATTTTATCTGAAAAGGAGTAACAGGACTGGACTCCCTACTCAATCCTTACACTTGCTTCACAAATTTAAGGCCAAGGACAGCTTCCTAACTCATGACTATGTGCTTCTGTCTCTGGCAACAAAAAGCCATTCATTTACCTAATAAGAATTTTGAGATTTATTACTATTTCATGCACAATTGGGAATTTACAAAATGATTAAGGTACAGTATTACTTGGAAAATGGAGAAATAATTTTGTACTGGGTAAGATACTCAGAGGAAAACAAGAAAAACAAATGAAGAAGAGTACAGTGGGCTAGAAGCGACACAGGGTGACCACGTGACGACAGGGAGCCGGCTGCAGAAAAGCACAGCTGTGTCAGGTGCATGTGGATCCCAGAGGGTGAGGAGGGCACGGAGCTCCAGGGTGCCATCAGCCGTATGCGCGTGGACACCGGGGCCCGTGACAAGCCCCGAGGTCTACCGATGATGCGCAAGCAGAGAAAAGCTTGAAAATGTTTGTGAAGCAAAGAAAAGATGACTAGGGATGGGGACTTGTGTAGGGTGTGTGGTAAAGAAATAAATACACATGCTGGGAAGTACTTGTACATCCTGTTACCTTGTAGATTAATGAATCTGACTTATGTTTCCTGGACTGTTACTTCCAAATGCTTTTTTTTATCTTATCTCCTAGCTACTGAATCATCACAGAAGTTGTCTTAAGTAGTCTCAACTGTCTTCACACTCTGAATGTTGCCACCTCATCCCCCGGATGTAAACGTATTTGAAAGTAAAGAGAATGAGTCATAGATAATTTTAGAGACAGAAGCAAATGAATAGACAGTAAAACTCCACAGACAACCTACATGGAGGCAAAGAATGTGACCAAGTTTGGTTGTCTTGCTGGAAATGAAAATGACGGTGTCTGTGGCTTGAAGAATGTGGAGTAAATTTGGGAGAGATCTGAGAGTATTTTCACATAGGTAAAATAAGCAAGAAAAAAAACATACTTACCATTGGAGGTAATTAAGTTTCCAGTTCTTCTTTCCAGCAATCCTGAGAGAAAATAGGGAGCAAGTAGTAGAAGCTACTGTTGAATGAAAAGACACAGATCTTTTAAGGAAAAAGCCTATTACTAGTAAAACATATTTTCCGTATGCAGGGGAGGAAAAAGAGTTGATAATTTGGCCCATCAGACATAATTAATCATTGCGTTTAAAAAGAAGGGATAATTAGCTTCTTCAACATGTATTTTTTCTTTTTAGTTTGTAAGTTACCCAGATATTTCCACAGGGAACAATAAAGCACAGAAGTTCAATTCTTCAACATTGGTTCAAAACGGATGTTTTTACTCTCGCAATAGAAACAAAAGTTAACATGCAAGGTGTTTAAAAACAGGTAATTTATCCATTTAAAAATGTTATATTCTTATTTTAAAATAAAGAGGCAATATGAGGGAATTCAGTAGCTGTCAGGATAAGCATTTTATGATTCATCATAAATATTAGAATTGTATTGTTGCTGAAATGATTATAGATATAAATAATATTTATTATCAGTTTGATTTATCTGAAGTTTACATGGTGGCTTGTTCCATCTAATAATTAATTCTAATGAATGGAACATGTAATGAAGTTTTCAGGACTTCAGCCCTCATAGGAGTTTGGGAATCACAGCAACAATTTACTTAAATTATTCTTTGGGGCGTGATTAGTCATTTCTCATTTGCCTCATTTGTTTCTTCCTTCATTTTTGATACCCCACATTAACTCCAAATTCTGAATTATTTTGAAATATGCACTGTACTGTCACATTCTAATTTACTCTTACATGGAATATTGCATTTTATTTTATGGGGATCATTGATGCTTACTGTTTAGTCATTTTTCAGACTTCTTTCTTGAGTCTATAAATGACATTTAACAAAAGCAATATTGTTTCTACATGTTCTTGTTAAAACTATTTGTGTGCCTCCCATCTATAACCAAAGGGCATCTTAACGGTCTATTATTAAATGGTCATTTCTTGTATGATGTTTATGTGCAGGCCCGCATTTTAAGCTCAGGAGGAAATTGCAATTATCCTCAATTGTTAGCTGAATTAAATAATGTTTCTTTTATATGATCTTATATTAATTAAAAATATGAATTCATTATCAAAAATTGAGAGTACGAAAACGTAGAAAAAGAAGAGTCAATCATTGGTCCGTTATCCAATGATAACCTTGCAGTGTGTGGTGTATTTCTCTTTCTTCCCTAGAAATATTTTAGATAATATTGTTACGTAGTTATATAGTTATCTTGTTCTATGTTATAATCACATTTTCTATATGTGTTTATGTAAAAAAATAAAATCCCCCTCTTGAAGTCTTAATTTTGATTAGTTTTTCAGTTCCAAATTATATCATCAAAAATTTTATGTAGTATTTTTAAAATTGTGATTTTTTTCCCTTGATCCTTTGCATAGAAGAGAATATCTGTCTGTATGTATGTATACATTTTTAATTCAAATTAGTTATATACAGTCTAGCCTTGCCTTGGAGTAGAATCCAGTGATTTGTCACTTACATACATCACCCAGTGCTCATCCCAACAAGTGCCCTCCTTAAAGCCCATCACCCATCTAGCCCTTCCCCCCATCCACCTCCCTTCATGCCCTTTGCTAGTTTAATATTTTTTTCAGAAAATCTGTTTAAAAACATCTATGTAATGCTTAGTCTGTGCTTAGTATCACAGAGAGCAGCAGTACTTTCCCTCCCACTCTGGTACTCATGGAATATTGATACTTGAGACTATATATTTTACATCAGACTATCTTAAGTTGCAAGGCTCACTAGTGTTTTTAAATAAATGTGTCTGTTGTAAAATAAATAGCTCTACTGGTTTGGATATTGAGATTTTTCTATCAGTTTGATACAAAAACAAATGTTTTTTAAAAATTTAATTATTTATGTGTTTATTTAATGATTTATTTATTTTTAAGAAAGAGAGAAAGAGCTCTAGCAGGAGAGTGAGAGAGAGAGTTTCAGTCAGCCCCCTGCTGCCAGCACAGAGCTCAGTGTGGGGCTCAAACTCACGAACCCGTGAGATCATAACCTGAGACGAAATCAAGAGTCAGATGCTTAACCTACTGAGCCACCCAGGCGACCCCCCAGAATATGTTTAAATAATGTATTGTTCTAGTTTCTTCCTTATACTCTACTTAGATTCTCCGTTTGCTGCCTGTTCTTCCCCTCTTTTTTCTTACCACTTACAACTCTGTCTTTTCAAGTTTTCTATTTAATTACAGATTTTATTTACTTTGTCTGCTGGGGTAGCAGAGGTGGTTCAATTTCAGGATACCCCAATTCCAGTATTTGCTTGACTTGATACACCTCCTTCTGTTCTCCCCAGACACCTGTCCCCAGTGTCCTGTGGTCACTGTTTTCACTGCCTCCTTACAGAACCATCCTCTCCAACCGTGAATGGGTCTCCGTGACCACTGAATGGAATGATATTCTGGCAGAAATGCCCTCTTTTAGTTTGATTCTCTCAGTGGTGTGATGACAGAAATAGAATAACACTTTCACAGCCGCTCTAAGAAGGTACTTGAGTCGTTCGGCCAAAGTTGACTTCACTGGTTCGAAAATGAGTCTCAGATCCAGGGGTTCAGACATATACCTGTTTTTTCTCCATTACATTAGACTTTCTCCCTTATACTATACTGTCTTGTAGCTTCAAAACAAAAACAAAAACAAAATCCATCTGATGTATTGACATTCTTCAAATTATTTTTTATTATTTATTTATTATTCTTTATTATCTATTATTCTTCAAATCACAGTGGCTGGCATTTAGCTAGTACTCTAAATAGAAAGAATGGTGAATTCGTCTTCCACTTTGCAAATGTCGCTGAATGTTCCTTTCTGGAAGAGTTATATTTAAATTTGGAGGCGGTAATAGTGTCTAAGAACATGGACTTGGGGTCAAATGCCTAGATTCAAAGCTTTGTTTGCTGTGAGACTTTTTTTCAGGTAACTGGACTCTTCATGCTGTAGCTTATTCACCTTGAAAGTGGGGGATTCTGCTAGGATCTTCCCCACAGAGTTGTTGAGAAGATCAGATAAATGACTAATTTTAAACATGTAAAACAGCAATTAACATCCTGTGAGCATTATTCAGTGGCTTGCTATTGTTTGGTATTATAGTTCTGTCCCCCTTCAGACCCAAACACTTGCCATTTCAAAGTGTGCCCGGAGATATTAACCTTCCCCACAATTAACCTTCTTTTGTGTCCCTGCACACTGTAGGTCACCCTAGTGCTGAGCACGATGAAGTACATCATGGGTATGTTCAAAAAACAGCTGGTACATGAACCAGGGGAGAAGGCGTACACATAGGCATACACGACAATGAATACTGGATAAAATTCTCATCTTCCCATACAATATTTGGTTATTGGTGTATTCCATGTCAGTCCCATGTCCCTAGTCCCCAGTGGCCTGGAAAGTCCACATGCCCCTGGAGTAGGGTAAGATTAGGAGCATTCTAAGTGTGTGGAGTTGGCCACAGAAGAACAGAGCCTTGATTTCTCTCCCTCCTCTTACACGGTGCCTCACTTCCCCTCTTTTTAAATGATACTCTGAGCAAAGGAAAGTGTGTATGTTTCTCTCCTCAATGTTTCTACCTAGTCTATCTAGATAATACATATGAAGTTCCAAACAACACGATTACAAAAGTCATACAGGGTTTTGGTGACTTGAATATTATTCAGTGGGGTCTGTGGCTTCAGTGCCAGCACCTGGCCACGTTCCATTATGTGCACCACTTATTCCAGAAAAATCCAGACACGGCACTCTTATCTATATCAAGGACACATGAGATTGTCAGATGCACTTGGCATTTAATTTCCCCAAATCTTTAAGACTATGTAAAAAAAAAAAAAAAAGGATCTTCCCAACTCCTTCTGGATTCTTCACATCTATTTAGAAAGAAACTATTATTGATGGCATTGACTTAAAAAATGTGAAAAATCCTTAATGTATTAACTGTAATATTATTTTGAAAGATAGATGTTGAATATAATCAGCATATTAGAAATCAGACTAAATCATATACATCAATTTTAGGATAAAATTATATTTTAAAGAGTACTTTTATATAAGATATATCAATTTAGGTAAATATGTTAGGCCAATGTCTGGGATAGATAGATAGATAAATAGATAAGCAAGCATAATGATAAAACCTCATACTACGTTTCTCTAATTTTTTTTCAAGTGTCAATACTATGTCCTTGGTAATATGCATTCCTAGTGTAGATTTATTGGAAAAGAACTGTGTGTGACGTATATTAAGAGAAGGCCATTGTTCTAACTTGAAAATGTATTATGCTCAACTTCTAGAAGGCGTTAATAAAAAAGAACTGCAAATATAAGAAAGTAAATTATATGCAAGCTAGCTGAGACATCTATGATGAGGCATAAAGTAGTGAATCCCATCAGAAGAAATACCTTTAAACAGAATTTGAATATTTCCTCCTCAAATATGCCATGCAGTTTATTCAAGAAACATCACTATTTAGATGATTGTCATTTAAGACATGTGTTAGTCAGTTTCAAAAGCAATTCGACTCTTTATTTGAATATATACTGTCCCTTTCAGTTATATTCCAATTATAATATTCATGAAGTTTGCAACCTATGCAACTGAAGAAATAACTGATTGATAGGTGGTGGAAGAAAGTTTCTTGTAGATTAGAGAAGGAAAGCAATGAAAGCTAAGAAGATACTTTCCGTGTTGCAACATTCTCATTTTCTAAAACACAGTAATTTCAGTTCCTAATTATGGCTCTGGGAACAAGTGGGTTGAATCTCAGTGACCATAGATTTAGAGGTATGTATGATTCTTTTATGTATTCTTCCTAAGTTTATTTAATAAATATCTAGTCATCTTCAGAAATTCTAGGGTATGTGTTGCCCAGTGGTGTTCTAGGAAACAGGCTGATTTGTAGGGTTGACCAAATTCCATCACATAAATATTCATACACTGAAAGTTTAGTATTTTCATGGGGAAGAAGGCTACTTTCCTTCTCTTCTGGAGCAGTCTTCAGTTTAGCCTAGCCAAAAGAAAGGAGGTCCAGATTTATTAGCTGCTGAATGGTTTTCCCCAGTGAGATCTTGTCATGAGTGAGACTGTTGAACAAAACTGTAACAGAGGAGGACTTGTGTTTCCCTGAGTGTTAGAACCTTACCACTGAGCTCAGTCTCCGATAGGCTGACACTTGTAAGTAAGTCTGATCCTGCCATATCACAGGTTTTAATGTTTGCATGATAAAAAGTATTACAGATAGGAAGGTATTAACTGTGACACAATTAAGATGGGATCATGTTGGAATTTTAGTTAAATTTAGCTACACTTAGGTAACAATTCTCCTGATGACATTCCATGCTCTGATTATGCTATAAGTGGTGCACAGATTTCTTGAGTTGATTTATTCCTGTCCTGATATGCTATTTGGCCGGGAAGAAGTATTTTTTTCACTTGATTTTATATTCTGCTGGCACGTAACTTCAAATTACATGGCTGAGTTTGCTGTGTGCAGTAAACATTTGTGTATGATGACAGTTTTGGTATTTCTGGCATCAGAGCACAGATGGTTGGAACCAATCACCTTTGCTCTTCCACATGGATTATGGTGAGCATAATAAAAGTCTTTTCAATTCTTCAATTTCCAGTATAGGTTAATGGTTCAGTATGCGTTCCTTCAAAGTCGTTTTTAATTTTTTTAATGTTTATTTATTTTTGAGAGAGGGGTAGAGAGAGAGAGAGGGAGAGAGAGGATCCAAAGCAAGCTGTGCACTATCAGCACAGAGCCTGATGTAGGACTTAAACCCACGAACCACAGATCATAACCAGAGCCGAAACCATGAGTCGGATTCTTAACCGACTGAGCCACGCTTTGTGTATTTTTCTATCTTTTTATACCCCAGGATCTTCTCCCCAGATCTGTGATGTTTGTTCCTATAGCTGAAATGGTGCGCCCTCTAGACCGTGTGTGCTCAATGAAACTGTATTCTCCAGTTGATCTGTTAGGAGAACCGGTATGTGAAATGTGTGGGCACTTGACCCAGCTATGCCAGTATCTGTACTTGTGGGCACAGAGACATCCAGACAGATAGACCATCTTCAACGACGGGAGCTGTGTGGTGCATGTGATCACATGTTCTCTAGGACAGGGCATGTGGGCAGCGAGATCACTGCTGAGGCCACCCTGCATTCGGGTCTGGCTAGCCGGTCCATTAATAAGACTGACCCTGTTTCCTTCCGGAGCATCATAGGTGCCCCAGCGTATTCACAGATCCATGACCACATGTCCCCAGTGAAAAGAAGTGCAATTAACTAAGGGAGTAACCAAGAGAATCGCCCTCTCCCCACCAGTGCATCCTGCCTCCTGAGCACATTCCACCTGTATTCTCTTTGATTAGCATGGAGTGCATGGTGCTAAGGCAGGATGGTCAAAGATGATTTTCTTAAGTGCCGTCTCCTCAGCAATGGTAAGAGATGTCTTTTCCTGGAAGCATCTGACTCTGGATCTCAGCTCAGGTCTTGATCTCAGGGTCATGAGTTCAAGTTCCACATTGGACTTCACACTCCAGTATGAAACTTACTTTAAAAAAAAAAAAAAACAATTAAAAAAAAATTCTCCTGGTTCAGCTTTCCAGTGTCCAAATACTACCAAAGCACCTGAGGAGATACCCCGAAATTTCCTCCTCTGCTTGATTAAAGGTGACTGTAATGAGTAACTTATCTTTGCAGAATTCACGTTTTTGTTGGAAAGTCAAACTTTGAAAAGAAGACTTAGAATATTTGTTATAGTAAGTTTTTTTTTTATAGTTTCCCTCCACGTACAGTTTCACAACGTCACAGTTAAGAATTCCGAGCTTGAGTATTTTACCCGGATTCAGGTGTTTCCTGTCCAGCCTCTTCTGCTGCTTCTCAGCATGTCCCCTGCAGAACTTAGTGTCTGGCCCCGCGCTGCTGTGTCTGTGGCTGTCACCACCACACCTGGTCTGCCAAACCAGGTTTCCTTGTCATCCTTGGGTGGAGGGAAGCCTTCTTGAGGGAGCCCCTCCCCTCTGCTCTACCTGGCCGTCTCTGCAGACACAGGGTCACACGTGCGGCTCCATCTCTCCCCGTAGACCGAGTGCTTTCAGTGCATGGAGTTGGACCTGCAGATCCGTATTCTCCAGCAAAGTGCTGGCGATGCCTGAGGCCCCTGCGTGTACACTGAAAGGATGAATGAATGTGCTGTGCCCATGGGTGGCTGATGAGAAGGAGGGATGGATTTTTTCTTCAGCCTTCTTAGGATCCTTGGTCTGCTCTGCAAATTAAACTGACAAAGACAGACTCACAGGAGAAATGGAGAAATTTGTGTACACAAGAGCCTTCATGAGAGAATGAAGACCCATAGAAGTGGCCAGAGCAGAAATCGTTTATACCTTCCAGAGAAAATAAATACATATGTAAAGAACTGATGAAATGAAAGGGCCTGGTCTAGAGGTGGTAAGTGGTGGGGAGGTAACTGGGAAGATCAAGGCAAGCTTAACAAGGCTGGATGTACAGCTTCCTCCTCCCCCCAGTTTCCATCCCTGGGGCTGGCGATGCCTGCCTTCCTCCTGGCCCTGGGAGGCCACCTCTCATAGGTGAGCTTTATGATCCCTTTCAGGGAAGTGGTCTGGGCAGGGAGGACAGAGCGGCCTTCATATTTCTGCCATTTTTTAAAGTTTATTTATTTTGAGGGAGAGAGAAGGAGGTGTAGGGGCAGAGAGAAAGAGAGTGAGAGAAAGGGAGAAAGAAAATCTCAAGCAGGCTCTGCACTGTCAGCACAGAACCTGATGCAGGGCTGGAACCCACCAACCATGAGATCATGACCTGGGCTGAAATTGAGAGTTGGACGATTAACCACCTGAGCCCCCCAAGTACGCCCATTCTTCTGCCATTTTTTAAACTTCCTTCAGCATGAGGTACTGGATATCCGAAAGCTCCATGATTGGGGTACCATTTCATGGCCTGGTCAGTGATAAAGCGGCATGAGTAATGAACTCTCTCCAGAACTTTACCCTTCTTAAGGAGGCAAGACACAAACACAGAGACCAACTGCCTACCAGTCGAGGGCCACTGATAGTGGGTATGATGCAGGCATTCTCCCTCCCAAACAGTAGCAGGTCTTAAATGAGCATTCAAAAATACATCTGAAATTTCAAAATTTAAACTTATAACATAGGTAAGCTTAGGTTGTAGCACTGGTGACTCCAAGAATGGAGAGCTGTGTGTTTCATCGTTTGAGTGAATCCACAAGATAGAGACAGAGAGATGGATAGAGATACACACATACAGAGGTGATGTTTCTGTGGCTTCAATAAGAATTCGTAGATTTTACTCAGGCAGACGTGGAGGGGAAACGCTAATCTTTCAGCCTGAATTTAACTTAATAAATCCCCATTTGTTTTCCCATTCAGAATAGGGATTGTTTGTTTGTTTTTATTTATTTATTTATTTATTATTTTGTATTGCAAGAGGACTATTTTCTGAGTTGGGAGATCCCTTGTTAAGTCCTGGCTTTTTCACTTGCCTGCTGATTTGGAGCAGCTGTCACTGTGACTCTGAGGATAGTTTATAGAGCCTGCCGAACCTCCCATGCCAGTCACAGATTGTTTTTCCTGTTTTCGAGTTCGGCACGTGCTAAACACCTCCTAAATGTTACGTCACTTCATCTTTTCAAAGACCCTCTAAGATCCCCTTTTTATGGTTGAGGGCACTGGGTTAAATAACTAGCCCCACATCCCACCGAATATGTAATAGATCCTGGATTCAAAAAGTTAGTCTGACTTCAAAGATGAATTTCTGTTTTACTGTCCTGTTCTCTCACTGTCTCCAATGTACTTCTCTTCCCTGTGACTGGGAGATGGGAAGGAGGTAAAGGAGAAGTGGGTAAGGACCCAGGGCTTCAGGTAGAGGATGGAGAAGACAGAAGGCAGCAACTGGGCTCTGCTGCACCTGAATTCCTTATAACACACCACCAGTAGAGCACCCCCGGCTTGCCTTCGCCTTCAGAAAATCAAATACATGCCTAACTCCTCCTGATTAACCAGTCTTCTCCTTCAGGTGGGAAACACACTCTCCTCTAATTAATTCATTTCCTTGTTCCTTACCACTATGTAAACAGTTTAGAGGGGACCTAGGTATGTAACTTGTATGTGTTAATTAGAATGATGGATGTGTATTTCCATCTCGCACACTGAAAAGTAAGGGTTTGCATGTCGGAGAGTGTGGGGTGTCATGTGGGCTAAGCGTGGCCCTAGTGCTTCTGTTGAGCATCTGTCTCATGGCTGTAGACGTGGGTCGGACCTGATCACTGCCTCCCTGACCGGGCACGCTTGTACCTGCCTGGGGGGCTGACACAACTGTGTCCATCCAGGAAGTGAGACAGCCAGTAGACCCTTTGGTTTGTGGCCAGCCACGTCATGTGGACTACAGTATCAGTCCTCGGGAAGCCCACAGCTGTGCGCTTGAAGGCCACCAAGCATCCAGTGTTTCCACTTCATTCAGTTGCGTCCCTCTAGATACTAACAAAGCATTTCCCAAATTTATAAAGGTCATTTCCACTCGATATGTTTTCATAGTAAGTATAGGGAAAGTGATATGGGAAATAGTTCAGTTACTTGCCCCAAACATATGTCCTAGCAAGCCAACATCACCAACACTTTTTTCTGAGAAAATTGTATCAAATTTTGTCCAATAGCAATGGATTATTTTTATTTTTTAATGTTTATTTAATTTTAGAGAGAAAGAATGCATGAGCATGTGCACAAGCGGGGGAGGGTAGAGAGACAGAGAGAGAGAGAGAGAGAGAGAGAGAGAGAGAATCTCAAGCAGGCTCCATGCTGTCAGCACAGCCCTGATGCAGGGCTCAAACTCATGAAACTGAGATCATGACCTGAGCTGAAATCAAGAGTTGGATGCTTAACTACTGAGTCCCCCAGACGCTGCTGGATAATTTTGTTATAATATTGACTTGGCTAACCAAACCTAATCATAGATGGTGAAATGTTCTCTAAGTCTAGTTTGGTGAAAGACTTAAAAAATAATTTGCAGTCATCAAGCATGCTTTATTTTCCTTTAATTTCTATTTGTTTCAGGAAATGAGCCCAGATATTATTTCTTACCCAGTTGTCCAGATTACCTTGACAATCACATTTTCTTGATGTAGGAGCAGGTTTTTTTGTTTTGTTTTGTTTTGTAATTTTATTTATTTATTGAGAGACAAAGAGAAAGAGAATGTGAGTGGGGGAGGGGCAGAGAGATAGGGAGAGAGAGAATCCCAAGCAGGCTCCATGCTGCCTATGCAGAGCCTGACATAGGGCTCGATCTCATGAACTGTGAGATCATAGCCTGAGGTGAAACCAAGAATCAGACACTTAACCCACTGAGCCCCCCAGGCAGCCCTTGATGCGTAGGAACTTTTGAGTTTATTTACTGAACACTTAGATTACATTCTTATGAGAACCCATTTAGGCAAGAATAAACTTTATCTCCTTTTGAAGGTGGGGTATGTAAGGCCCAGAGAGATTCAGGGGTAACTTGCCCCAGGACAAGTAGCTAGTAAGAGCCAGCTGGGATTTGCACCCAGACGTCTCGCTCAGGTCTGAGCTCAAAATACTACGGAGAAGAGTGGTTTACGTTCTGAGGATTCTATATTTTTCCTCAACAAGCATCCATGCAGTGCTCCCTCTGACGGTTGCATCTGGCCTGATTCGCCCGGGCTTGCACAGCAGGATAGTCACAGCTGCTGTGTCTACTTTCTGTGGTGGGAGAAGTTTTGGTGAGAAACAGTCTGTGGAGGTTTACAGAGTTTTCTTCTCTATTTGACCTACACAGAATACCAATTTTATTTCTTCTTAACATTAGTGGAAAATATAACATCATAAAACTTGCACAGAATTTTCCATAAGCGCTAAGCTGGAGATACAGTAAGACCTACTGTGTAAGTTAATAAAAGTAAAAATTTTCTCAAACATCACACAGTACATTTGTGTCATAATTCATTGGTCTGGGTTTCTTCATGCTAAGTGTTAACTTTTAATATTACCTTTAAAAAATTTTCTTAGCAACGAAATGAAAAGGAAAGAAATTTCCATTTTATTTCCAAGAAAAATATATATTATAGGTTCTTTCATTTTTACAAGATTTTTCAAATGGATTTCATGATGCTTCGTGATTGGGTGTGCCTCTCAACCACTCCTCATCATTTTTCAACTGTGGAAATTATTTTTTTCGATTGATGTGATTTTTCATGATAATAGTCATAGCTATCATTTGGGAAACCTGAATCACATTCCAAGCTCTGTGTCAGGCACCTGATGTGTTTCAGGGTTTTGTTCAGTGCTTACGATATGTTAAGATGAAAGTGTTTGTCATTAACCCCATGTTATAGAGAACACAGTTACCTAACATATGGGACCGTGTGCACACTCAGTAAGTGGTAATGGCAGAATTGAAATTCAAATTGGTATGAAGTAATTTAATTACTCCTTCATATTTATCTAACTTTTATATTTGTTATGAGACATTTAAAATTCACAAAGAATAATAAACATGTATAAAAAGTAAGTAAATGACTGCCAAAAATTATCAGTATAGTCGAATTTCCTTGTATTCTCATCTATAGCCATTATCTCCCTCTCTTTCCCCTCAAAGTATGGCTGATTTGGGATTTATTTGTTCCAGGAATTTATTGTGCATGTATATTTCCCTAAGCAATAGATTAACATGGCTTGGGGTGTTAAATAAAATCTTGGTATAAAATTTTTGGGCCACCTGTGTGGCTCAGTTGGTTGAGCATCCAAATTCAGCTCAGGTCATGATCTCATGGCTCATGAGTTTGAGCCCCGCGTCGGGCTCTGTGCTGACAGCTTAGAGCCTGGAGCTACTTCAGATTCTGTGTCTCCCTCTCTCTCTGCCTCTTCCCTGCTCGTGCTCTGTCGCTTTCTCTCTCTCTCAAAAATTAAACACTAAAAAAATAAAATCTTCTAAGCAATGGGCAGTGATAGATGTAAATGATTGCTGGATACTTTGATGCATCAGTAAGTAGAACATAGATATAAGGACATGTTAGGATGAAAGAAAATAGGAGCTAAGTCACAAAGAGGGTGATAAACATGAGGTTATGGAGAGAGTGCTGTAAGGAGCGCACTGTTTTGAGTTACAGACTGTGGTACTGGGTCCAAGCATATTAATACCAACAGGGGGCGCCTGGGTGGCTCAGTCAGTTGAGAGTTTGACTTTGTCTAAGGTTATGATCTCACAGTTCCTGAGTTCGAGCCGTGCATCAGGCTCTGTGCTGATGGCTCAGAGCCTGGAGCCTGCTTCAGATTGTGTCTCTCTGTTCCTACTCCATTCACACTATGACTCTCTCTGAAAAATAAATAAATAAAACATTTTTAAAAAGTTAAAAAAATACCAACAGATGCTGGTCACAGGGCTCCCATGTGTGCCCTCACCAACATGGTGGTGAGTGGCCCTGAATGAGCAGGTCACCAGTGGGTGATGGCTTCATATGGGGCAGTCTCGATGCTCCCCCCAGTGCCAACAACGCTGATGAATGTGTTACATTTCATCGCCAAGGTCACGTGTAGTCCCTACCAAACACATACTTTCTTTTTTTTTTTTAATTTTTAAATGTTTTTATTGTGTGAGAGAAAGAAAGAGACAGCTTGAGCAGGGGAGGGTCAGAGAGAGAGGGAGACACAGAATCTGAAGCAGCTCCAAGCTCTGAGCTGTCAGCACAGAGCCCGACGCGGGGCTCGAACCCACGAACTGTGAGATCATGACCTGAGCCGAAGTCGGACGCTTAGCTGACTGAGCCCCCAGGCGCCCCCAGACGCACACTTTCATGAAGCTCCACCTTCACCTCATGTCCGCTCTCCTCCCTCCCTCTCTTCCTTCCATTTCTTCCTGCCCCACATCCCTGGGCTCTAGGTGATCACACCTACCCTGGTGCCCTTCCAGGTAGGCTCCCCCCCCACCCCCCCGTCCCTGGTGGCCTTCTGTTGTCGTGGTGATGGAGTGGCACACCTGAGGGCAGACACACGCAGAGCATCCGCAGACACTCCAAGACCAGCCTGTTATTGTCACGTTGTATTATCCCCGGTGTTCTTTCCTGGCGTCTTGGTTTTCTCCAGAGTCACAGTGATGCCTTTTCTGACTTGTCACATATTGTCAGGCCTGGCATTTTGATTAAATTCTTCCTCCTTCTTCTTTTTTTTTAATTTACTTACTGATTTTGAGAGACCACATGCAGAGGATGGGTGGAGAGAGACCGAGTGAGAGAGAGAGAATGAGAGAGAGAACCCCAAACAGGCTCCGCACCAGCAGTGTGGAGCCTCATGCAGGGCTTGAACTCAGGGGTGGTCATGACCTGAGCTGAAAGCAAGACTCGGACGCTCAACTGACCGAGCCCCTGGCCCCCGGCGCCCTGACTTCCTTCTGGATGTGATCCACCAGCAACTACTCTTTCAGCGTTAAATACCCAGCACCTGCTGGGCACTTATCCAGAAAACGCCCAACTGTGCAAGCTTTTAAGTCACTTTAAATGCTCAGTTTTGTGGCTTTAAGTCACACAGACAGGCTTTACTACTAACCCTCCGTCCCTGATGGCTTTGATTACCATTTCTTTACATGGAACATTTGTTTCAGAACAGAAGCCCCCTCCCCCCCGCTGTGGGGGGTCTGTAGCCAAGGTGGCAGTTAGGCCCCCACTGAGGCCCAAGGGCACGTGCACACACACGCACACACACACACAGACATATAGACATACGTGCAGACAAGCGTCTGTGTAACTGCCACTTTACAGGGCTTCATCTGGAAGCGGACCGCAGGTAATTTATGTCCCTGAACCACTGAGTGTGACTAATGGTGGGGGAGGCCGGTTTCTTGTTTTCACCTCCTCATTCTGTGCAGGTTAGGCCCTTCCCCCTGCACTGTACTTGTTAGAACTCAAGTGACTCCAGGGCTCCCCTTGTCTTCAGGGGACTGGGGATGGGGGCTGTGGAAGTGGACACGTGTCCGTGGCCTCGGGGAGTCTTCGGGGCCGCGGTGGGTGAAGGTGGGACACAGCACCGCCCCGGGTCCGCGGCTGTAGGGGCTGCGCTCCGGCTATCTCCCTGCCAATCCCAACCGAAGCCCTAGCCTCCAGCCTGTTGGGGGACAAGCCGCCCGGCGAGAGGGCGCATCGCGGCTACAGTGCTCAGCCCCAGGAGCCGAGGGGTCGCCCCATTCTTCACTTAAGTAGCTCTGTTATTTCATAGGCTGAATAAATACACGTGCTTTTATTTTTACCATCTCACCCTTTCTGTGTAGTTTTGTAACTTCCTTTAGACTCTTATTAGACTCAAACAAAGCATCCTTGAGCTCACTCTTTAAAATAAATCTTGTGGTTGGAAATGCCCCAAGGAGTATGTTAATAAAACACCTGAGACGTTTGAAAATATGTAAAAGATTTTCTCTTCCTTCTCACATAAAATAACCTCTTCACAAAAGAAGCGTGCTAAAAAGAACATTCTTCTTCATTTGGGATTTGTAATCTTGTTGATCCATCATTTTTAGTTTTGTTTTTTTAAATGTTTTATTTATTTCTGAGAGAGAGAGAGACAGTGTGAGCACGGGGGGAGGGGGAGGTCAGAGAGAGAGGGAGACAGAGAATCTGAAACAGGCTCCAGGCTCTGAGCTGTCAGCACAGAGCCCGACACAGGGCTCGACCCGCGAACCATGAGATCATGACCTGAGCTGAAGTCAGATACTTAACCATCTGGCCCACCCAGGCACCCCCATCATTGTTAGTTTTTTAAAAAAATAATCTTTATTTTTTAGAGAGACAAAGACAGAGAGAGAGACAGAGTGCGATCAGGAGGAGGGGCAGAGAGAGAGGGAGACCCAGAATCCGAAGCAGGCTCCAGGCTCCGAGCTGTCAGCACAGAGCCCGACGTGGGGCTCGAACCCACAAACATCGAGATCATGACCTGAGCCAAACTCAGACACAACCTATTGAGCCACCCAGGCACCCCATTCGTTGTTTGAGTTTAATTGTGTTAAAAAACAAAACAAATTAACTTTGGTGTTTCTTCAAATAGAAGCCACTTTTTCTTCTGGGTTTGTGTGTAGAATTCTTCTGGTTGCCTTAAACAGTTCTGTGAGATCCAGTCCTACATGCTTCTTGTTATTTTGCTTTGTTTAAGTGGAGCCGTAACAAACCATTTTTAAACTCCGTTCTCAGTGCTTTTATCAGCTGCAAAAAATTTGCCTTCTATTACTATTTTTTAAATTATTAACTAGGACCCTTTGTTCCAATTACTTCTTGGCCAACTTAATATCTTCTGCTTTTATCTGCAGATCTATAATTTTCTCTGGCAATACTTTCATCTTTTAGACCTTCAAAGCTCCAACTCATTTTCTGCACGTACGTTCGGCTGGTAGATTTCAGTATTCTTTTAAGTGTTAGTTCTGCATTCCACCACGTCTAATAATGCCCTGATTTGTTCTACGGTGGTAGTTACTGTATTCTGATTCTTAAATCCCAGTTTTCCACTCTCTCTCTTTTTAATAAACTGCTCTCCTCTTTCCTCCATCTGAGAATATATTTCAGTAATTTTTTAAATAATGCTTCTGATTCTTGCTTCGTTTTAGGATTAATACAGTTCTTTTGGAGCTCTCACTGGTTTGTTCTCTCAGTTTACACCATGAAGCACTTCTGATGCCCCTCCATCACAGCTTTGCATTTGCCTCCTCCCGCCCGGTCATCTGGATAATCTCTGTTGTTGTATGAGTATTCTATATCTTGGACAGTTTTATTGGCATTTTGATGATTTTTGCTGAAGGGATTCTATTTTTAATGCTCATCTCTGTCATGTTCACACACCCCCAACTTGCTTCTTTCTTATCATTTTATGGATTTCTCGTTCCTCCTGAAGAATCCACAGGACCCACGCCTTCGTGCTTTGCCAAGATGACATTTTTATGAGAAGCACACTGCCATGAAATAAAGGAGAAAATGTAGAGTTAGAAATTTTTCTCTGGAAATCAAAGGATAAAGGACCCACTTCCGGATAAGCTGGGGAGTTAGGAATTCCTCCCTGGAAGGGAGGCAGACAGTGTGGTTGTGAAGGCTCATGAGGTGTGGAGCAGCAGACTCCCTCTGCTCGGTGGCAGAAGGGGGCCTGGCCTGGCAGGGGAGGCCACGACCACCACTAACGGTGCCTCTGGGTCCCGTGCAAGATGCCCACACTGGGCCTGCACCGTGCTGTTTCAGCCTGGGAACCCTGCGTGGGAGTGAGCACCGCTCTGGTTTTGTAGATCAAGACACAGGGGAGGCTGGGTGGCTTCCCGTGGCCGCAGTGGGGAAGTAGGCGGGGTCAGGAGCACGGCCACGGGCGCTTTCTGTGCCTCATACCTGGTGTGCACTCGTGGTCCTTGGGAGCATTGAAGCCGGAGAGGAAGGATGTGCGGCACAGAGAGGGAGAGGAGGTGTGCGGGTGCGGCAGAGAGAATGTGTGCAGGTGAGGCAGGGAGAGGGAGAGGAGGCCTGCAGGTGAGGCAGGGAGAGGGAGAGGAGGGGTGCAGGTGAGGCAGGGAGAGGGAGAGGAGGGGTGCAGGTGAGGCAAGGAGAGGGAGAGGAGGGGTGCAGGTGAGGCAAGGAGAGGGAGAGGAGGCCTGCAGGTGAGGCAGGGAGAGGGAGAGGAGGCCTGCAGGTGAGGCAGGGAGAGGGAGAGGAGGCCTGCAGGTGAGGCAGGGAGAGGGAGAGGAGGTGTGAGGGTGAGGCAGGGAGGGAGAGGAGGCGTGCAGGTGAGGCAGGGAGAGGGAGAGGAGGCGTGCAGGTGAGGCAGGGAGGGAGAGGAGGCTCGCGGGG